>NC_047115.1:98869906-99105495 GCF_902500255.1 Thalassophryne amazonica | reverse complement strand
GTCTTCTTTCTTATGAAAACGGTGTTGTGCTGTTTGCACTTCACCCTGAGAATGTATGTGTTATTCAACCTTGTTTTAGCTTTGTCTTCTTTCTCATGAGAACGGTGTTGTGCTGTTTTGCACCTGTCTTAACCAAGCCTGAGAATTCAATTTTGTTTTAGCACTCTGGGGTCAATCTGAACTGGGAATGAAGGACTGGATGTACTTATTGTTATAACATAACTTTGTTTTCGTAGCCGCTAACGACTGGGAGTAAAAGAACTGAAGGTTGAATTTTGACTGATTGTGATGCTTAGTGTTCCAGGCAGATGCAAAACAGCTGATAACTGCAACAGACGAACGAGATGTGCTGACCTGAAGTGTTCTTCCTTACAGCTGCACTTGACGTATGCGTTTATGTTATGGGAAGAAACTTGTCTTGCGTCATTACCCCCACCCTTAGGACAAGTTTCTTGTTTATGTGATGAGGGCGTCTCTTAATAAAAAGAGCGGAAAAGCAGGCCAGACTTTAGTGTAGCCTTGGTGTACAGCCTGGCCGCACTCCGCGCGTAATATTTGACTTTCTGTCTCACTGGTGTTTCTTGACTCTGTTTGTCTTGTTAAAGGTTTTAAAAATGTTTGGAGGAGAAATACCCAACATTGACTGGGGGCTCAGTCCGGGATCTCAACAATACCGGAGGTGTCCAGCGGAGGTCGTCAAGTCCAGACGTAAATCCTTGGCCAAGGTCCGATCGATTGATCGTGTCTGCAATTGTCGACCACCGTTGGCATCGTCTGGTTGACGAGCTTTTCCCGAAGAAAACAGACAGGAAGTCGAGTCAGTGAGTAGAATTTCTTTGTAAATAGTACCGAGTGAGTGGTGATCAGATCACATAAACAGTTAAATTCCGCAAGCGATGATACAGAATCGTCTGTTAATGCAAAGCAGTTAAACTCTGTAAGGAGGGTGCGGACTCCTCTGTTTATATACGCGTACCGGTAGGGGATAATAGTGATCACATAAAACAGTTAAACTCCGTAAGCGATGGCGTGGAATCGTCTGTTAATGCAAAGCAGTTAAACTCCGCGAGGAGGGCGGACTCCTCTACGGTTGCGAGGGACGCAAGTAGTTAAATTCCGGAAGGAGGATACGGACTCCTCTGTTTTAATACGTAAAGGAAATCCCGGGTAGAAATATGTGCACTGTAAAAAGTAGTTAAATTTGGCAGGGACGGCGGAGTCCCCTAATGCAGGACAGTAGTTAAATTTCACGGGAGGGTGAGCTCCCCTGACATAAGAATGCGCGTACGATTATTAAAAGTGTTTCTATGTGTAAATAGTGTTTTGTGTAAGTGTAAATAACTGTGTGAAAGTGCAATACTTTGGACAACGTTAGTGACAACCGTGCGTGTGGAAGCAGAGGCAAGTGATTCCGCTTCCTACGGGGAAGTGAAAGGAATCAACCACACGACGGCTAATTAATTGTCACGTCCAAAGAAAGTGTGAAAACTTCAGATTTAGAACACCCTAGGTGTGCCCCCGTCTGAAGTCCAAATTATAACAAGGGATAATAAAAATGGGGGGTAAGACGTCTATAAATAAGGAAAATTTATCAACTGACGACTGGAAATTTATGGAAGCAAAAAAAATCCAAAAACAACAAAAAATTGGAGACCTGGATTAATAAACATGACTTTGACGGACGACTGAACCTGATCAGTATACAGAAGCTAAAGAAGGAGTTAGAACAGCAACATAAAGGTGATGAGAAAAAGATGCAGAAAGTAGGGGCAGATTTAGTGGCATTTTGGGAGGAGGAAGCAGAGAACAGACAGAAGGGAGCAGAGAAGCGACGATTAGAGAAAGCAAGAAAAAAGAAAGCTGTAGGTAAGGCAGAAGAAGATGTGATAATTCAGCACAGAGAACCAGAACAACCTCAGCAACCACCGCCGGCTGGATCGTCGGTGACAACAACACCTTTATCTCCTCTACCAGAGGATGACGATGTACCGCCACCACAGTATGATTTAGCAGTAAAACCTAAGGTAAAAAGTGAAAAACCAGAAAAACCACAAACACGCAGTCAAGCGAAAGTGCCCACAGCCCCTCCCATGGTGGAACACAGTGACCAGGGAGGTGCCTATCCTATGATAGAAGTACCAAATCCTCGTGCAGGAACAGCAGGACAGCGATCAACCATGCTCGTATATCGAACATGGAATGCTGATGATATCAAAGCAGCAGTCGACATGATACCATCGCCACATGTCGATATTGAGGGATTTATGCAGGATATAGAAAACATTAGAAATTCTTACCACCTTAGTGGACCTGAAGTCCAACAGGTGTGGATGAAAGCATGTGGCCCTAAAATGGAGTCAGATACGCGGAGACTGGAATCCTGCAGACCAGGATGGCGTACCATTGCCACATGATGATACAGTCTTGAAAACAAGAGTGGAAGCTATGATTACACGGGCAAAAGGAGTGTTAGGACCAAAGATAAATTATACTGAAATTACCAGGACAACTCAGAAAGAAGGAGAACCATGGATAGAGTTTAGATGCAGATTTGAGAGTGTATTTAGAGTCCATAGTGGCATATTGCCAGGAACACCAGTGTATGAAAACAAATTGAAAAATGTTTCACCTGTGAAGCTGACAATGACCGATTTGATTCATGATGGCAGCTCAACAGCTGTCATAACAGTAACAGGTGCCACTGAAGATGTTTTAAAATTGAGATTCACAGGTATGCCATTACATGTGTCACTTTGTAAACCATATTTGACAGAATGGCAAGAATTGGGACTGACAGTCATAACAGCTTTGTCAGCCACTGATTGGAGCAGAGTTGGACCACGAACGGAGTTCAGTCCATCAACTAAATTGTATAAAGTGCCAGTTAATGTCTCATTGGTGCTGACAGCTGGAACACACATTGATGTGTCCACTTCACAATCCTGAGTGTTTCAGTTGAGTCCTGAAGAGGATGATCTTCTCTCTTCTGTACCATCAGGATTGTGGACAACAGGTCCTTCAGACGTAGGACTGATAAAAAATGCACAACCTGTAGTTATAAGAACAAAAACAGAATACAGACCATGTGTAAGACAGTATCCATTGAAACCTGATGCAATTGAAGGAATCAGGCCAGTAATAGAGAATTTATTAACAGCAGGAGTAATAGTGCCATGTCCAGATTCACCATGTAGGACACCCATATTTCCTGTAAAAAAAGGCTCCGCCCTCAGTGGGATGGAGAATGATTCAAGATCTGCAGGCAGTAAATGCTGCTGTAGTAAAAAGAGCTCCATGTGTACCAGATCCGCACACACTGTTAAGCTCATTGAGATTAAATTCTAGTTGTTTTTCTGTAATAGATATCAGTAATGCATTTTTTTTTTTTTTTCCGTACCAGTACACCCAGATAGTCAATTCTGGTTGCTTTTACCTTTAAAGGACAACGATATACATTCACCAGATTACCGCAGGGTTACGCAGAGAGCCCAACTATTTATTCTCAAGTCATGTCAGCATGTTTAGCTAATTTCGTTCCACCGGCAGATAGCCAACTATTAGTGTATGTTGATGACATTTGATTGCCTCTGACACACGAGAAAACTGCATAACTGACACAGTAGCATTATTATGTTTCTTATTTGATAATGGCCACAAAGTGAGTAAAAACAAAGTTCAGTTGTGTAGGGATAAAGTAAAATATTTAGGACATGAATTATCAGCCACAGGGCGCACGATCCTGTCTGACAGGAAGGAAGCAATTTTGCACGCTCCAAAACCACAAACCAAAAAGCAGATGATGTCATTTTTTGGACTGACTAATTACTGCAGGGCATGGATTCCCTGTTATGCAGAATTGACTAGTCCACTTTCTGATTTGATGTACAAGAATGATATTTCAATGTCAACCGTGTTGGAATGGAACAAAGATGCTGAGGAAGCTTTTGTAAAAGTAAAACAAACATTAGTGTCATCCACAGTTTTGGCACTACCAGATTATAGTAAACCATTCATTCAAACAGCTGATTGTAAGAATAAGTTCATGACTAGTGTTTTGGTTCAAGTGTATGGCTCCAAATTGAGGCCAGTTGCCTACTACTCATCTAAATTGGATGCAGTAGCAAGTGCTTTACCACCATGCGTACAGGCTGTTGTTGCAGCCTCTATGGCTGTTCAAAGTAGCAGTAATGTTGTTCTATTCCATCAGTTGACACTGAAAGTTCCACATGCAGTTTCTGCACTTCTGTTGCAGACAAACATGAGCCTTTTGTCCCCAGCAAGACATCTTTCGTGTATGTCCTTGCTATTATCACAACCACATCTTACGGTAGAGCGATGTACAACATTGAATCCATCCACATTGATACCCTTACCTGAAGCGCTACAGGTCAATCTCAAAAATCATTGTGCTTATCATCCACACAGTGCCGGATTAGTGGAAAGGACAAAGGGCACAATAAAAATAAGATTAAGGAAATGTATAGAAGAGACAAAACGAACCTGGATTGAATGTTGGACCTAGTAAAATTGTATAGGAGAATAACACCAACACCATCAGGGTTAACACCATTTGAGATACTTTATGGACGACCATATCGTCTACCAATTTTGACATGGATACTAAAACAGCAGATGAGGAACAAACATTAGCAAATTTTATGAAAAAGACATTAACACAGAAAGAGATAACTTAAACACATTTACTGCCGAATAATTTTGATCTTCCACAGGACGGCCTTCCGGTAGTCTAGCCAGGAGACTGGGTGTTCATCAGAGTCCAGTCCTCGTTGGGAAGGTCTATACCGAGTGCTGTTAACAACACCAACTGCAGTAAAGATAGCGGAGAGATCAACGTGGATACATCACTGTAAGATACAGCGTGTGTTGGCGGCCTCCACAGTGTAAGGGGAAGTCTGGCTACAAAGGGAGTCTATTTAATTAGCAATAGATTGTCTCAATGCCAGTGAAGCAGGGAGATCCTTGCACTATTAGGTGAGGTGGTTAACAACACTGTATCCTAGCAATCATGACTGAACTACAGCAGACCCCGGAGCGGCGTGCTCAGCGCCGCCGCTACCGGACTGTTGGTAGGGCAGCCGGTTGTGTTGTGATCTTAGTGTGTTTCGTGCTCCTCGGATTCCTGGCCTGGTGGTTGACCCAAGAATTGCAGCTCACTGTGGACCGAGCCAGAGAACAACGCAAGCAACGTCAGAAGAGGTTTATTCATAATGTGAACGAGACAGATGGACACCCTCATATATACCATACTAATATGTGGTACAGATATGTTCATTTATTGGCTATGGAATTACGTTACTAATTGTTATGTTTGTTCGCAAATACCTATATCCTCAACACACCCAGCTCTGACAGCTAAACCGTACCCTGCTAGGGTGACAGAATGTCTTATCATACGGATACATAATCAAACTGTATTTCGGGGGCAGCAGTTCTCAGCAAATCTGATAAGATGTAACACCACTTGCCTCAGTGCAACCACTTATATGATAGGGATTTCAACAGAGGACGTACAAGCGTGCCCAAGTGCTGCTCCATTGACTAGACTGAAGGGAAACGCAAAAATATCATCACGTTAAATTGTCATCACAACGGCCATTCCCAATTTGCTTTTACGGGACAGGGAATAAAAATGTAGGTAAAATTAAGAAACGTCTGTGTACCCAAACGTATGTTTTATCAAATAATTTAAGCCTAACCAAAACATAATATGTGGATGGTACTTATCTTCATCACATTGGATGGGGATGTAATTATACAGGCTCCTGTCCATGGGGAACGGATGAATCATGTGCTTATGTTAGTAAGTTTTTGCTACCACCTGTAAATGGTACTCCGGTGTATGATGACATCTATTGGCTTTATGGTTCCAGACTGTACATGAGTCTCCCACCAAATTGGGGTGGTGTGTGTGCACCTACCCAGGTGACTGACCATACATATGTGGTAGGACCTCCACAGAGAAGAATGGCAGCACCAGACGGAGGAGATTGATATACCCAGATGTGTTACCACATAATCACATGTGGGGCTCGGATGTACTAAAGGACCAAAAAATTGTGGTCTGTAGGAGATAAAATAGCACATTCATTGTTCCCCTGGATAGGAGTGGGAAAAAAATTCATTAATGATTGAAACTCTGAATTATTGATTGGGTCTGTTCATGAATGTAACTAAAAAAAATAGTAGCAGCTCAAAACACTGAAATAGATGCTTTACGTACCATGGTGATGCAAAATCACATGGTTTTAGACTTGCTTACTGGTTCACAGGGAGGAGTTTGTGTTCTGCTGAACACAACATGCTGTACTTTCATCCCAGACTCCATTCATTCAGTGGATATGCAGGACGCATTGGAAGAGCTGAATAAACTTCGTGATGCAATGCATAAAGACACCCTAGCCGTGAACCGGTGGAATCCCTGGTCCTGGTTGACTTCAGGACCATGTTGGCAGTTACTATTGAAAATGGTGACACCAGTTATTATAGTCCTAATTCTGATTGGACTTTGCATGTGTTGTGTGATCCCTTATATCAAAACAATGGTTGGCAAAATGGTGTCAAATACATTTGTACAGTGTAATCTGGCCTTCCAACAAACTATCAAGCATTGAAACAGTCAGACCTTAGTGGAGAAAACTGTAATGACTGTACTGAGAATTATGATGATATTGAAAAGCTCACAACTCCAGTTCAAGCTTGAACTGTTGACGTGATGAGTTAACACACTCTTAGCCTATGAAGCTTTAGCTGAAAAAGTAATAAGACAAGTGGTGTAGTCGAATAATACAGAAAAAACAGTTCATTTATACCAGTCGGTAGGAGTGATGTATGGTGGTGGTGTGGTGATAACAGAATCTTTGACAGACTGCCACAAAATGTGTCAGGTTATTGTGCATTAATATCATTATTGTTACCCATGACCCCTGAAGACGTTACGACATATGCAGCCTCTCTTATTCCTGAGGATTGGCAGAAAGGCATAGCCAGACATAGAGTAAAAAGAGATTGGAAAGGAGTAGGAAATCCAACATATATTGACGCAATAGGAGTCCCCAGAGGAGTGCCTGACGAGTATAAACTGGTTGATCAAATAGCAGCTGGATTCGAATCTTCCATCTGTTGGTGGTGTTTAATTAATAAAAACGTGGACAGAATAGATTAAGTTAATAAACTAACTAACTAAGCTGGGTGATGCCTACTGTATGTTTAACAGGTGATAAACAGGTGGGAAATGTTAAGGATTTTATATATATATATATATGTTATCACTGTTAAACATTTGTACCTTCGTCTTCTTTCTTATGAAAACGGTGTTGTGCTGTTTGCACTTCACCCTGAGAATGTATGTGTTATTCAACCTTGTTTTAGCTTTGTCTTCTTTCTCATGAGAACGGTGTTGTGCTGTTTTGCACCTGTCTTAACCAAGCCTGAGAATTCAATTTTGTTTTAGCACTCTGGGGTCAATCTGAACTGGGAATGAAGGACTGGATGTACTTATTGTTATAACATAACTTTGTTTTCGTAGCCGCTAACGACTGGGAGTAAAAGAACTGAAGGTTGAATTTTGACTGATTGTGATGCTTAGTGTTCCAGGCAGATGCAAAACAGCTGATAACTGCAACAGACGAACGAGATGTGCTGACCTGAAGTGTTCTTCCTTACAGCTGCACTTGACGTATGCGTTTATGTTATGGGAAGAAACTTGTCTTGCGTCATTACCCCCACCCTTAGGACAAGTTTCTTGTTTATGTGATGAGGGCGTCTCTTAATAAAAAGAGCGGAAAAGCAGGCCAGACTTTAGTGTAGCCTTGGTGTACAGCCTGGCCGCACTCCGCGCGTAATATTTGACTTTCTGTCTCACTGGTGTTTCTTGACTCTGTTTGTCTTGTTAAAGGTTTTAAAAATGTTTGGAGGAGAAAATACCCAACAACTTTCATCCCAGACTCCATTCATTCAGTGGATATGCAGGACGCATTGGAAGAGCTGAATAAACTTCGTGATGCAATGCATAAAGACACCCTAGCCGTGAACCGGTGGAATCCCTGGTCCTGGTTGACTTCAGGACCATGTTGGCAGTTACTATTGAAAATGGTGACACCAGTTATTATAGTCCTAATTCTGATTGGACTTTGCATGTGTTGTGTGATCCCTTATATCAAAACAATGGTTGGCAAAATGGTGTCAAATACATTTGTACAGTGTAATCTGGCCTTCCAACAAACTATGCCAAAATATCAAGCATTGAAACAGTCAGACCTTAGTGGAGAAAACTATAATGACTGTACTGAGAATTATGATGATATTGAAAAGCTCACAACTCCAGTTCAAGCTTGAACTGTTGACGTGATGAGTTAACACACTCTTAGCCTATGAAGCTTTAGCTGAAAAAGTAATAAGACAAGTGGTGTAGTCGAATAATACAGAAAAACGGTTCATTTATACCAGTCAGCCGAAGTGATGTATGGTGGTGGTGTGGTGATAACAGAATCTTTGACAGACTGCCACGAAATGTGTCAGGTTATTGTGCATTAATATCATTATTGTTACCCATGACCCCTGAAGACGTTACGACATATGCAGCCTCTCTTATTCCTGAGGATTGGCAGAAAGGCATAGCCAGACATAGAGTAAAAAGAGATTGGAAAGGAGTAGGAAATCCAACATATATTGACGCAATAGGAGTCCCCAGAGGAGTGCCTGACGAGTATAAACTGGTTGATCAAATAGCAGCTGGATTCGAATCTTCCATCTGTTGGTGGTGTTCAATTAATAAAAACGTGGACAGAATAAACTAAGTTAATAAACTAACTAACTAAGCTGGGTGATGCCTACTATATGTTTAACAGGCGATAAACAGGTGGGAAATGTTAAGGATTTTATATATATATATATATATATATATATGTTATCACTGTTAAACATTTGTACCTTCGTCTTCTTTCTTATGAAAACGGTGTTGTGCTGTTTGCACCTAACCCCGAGAATGTATGTGTTATTCAACCTTGTTTTAGCATGCTGGGGTCAATCTGAACTGGGAATGAAGAGCTGGATGTACTTATTATTATTATTATACAACTTGTTTTCGTAGCCGCTAACGACTGGGAGTGAAGCATGACGGGGTCAGGCTAAACTGGGAGTAAAAGAACTGAAGGTTGATTTGACTGTTGTGATGTGATGCTTAGGGTGAAGACCAGGACACTCCAGGCAGATGCACAACAGCTGATAACTGCAACAGACGAACGGGATGTGCTGACCTTCGACGATAAGAGTAAAAGAAAGAAACTGTTTTTCCTTACAGCTGCACTTATTGACGTATGTGTTTATGTTACGGGAAGAAACTTGTCTCGCGTTGTCCCCCCCCCCCCCCCCTTAGGACAAGTTTCATGATGTAATGAGGGCTTCTCTAATAAAAAGAGCGAGAGAACAGGCCAGACTTTAGTGTAGCCTTGGTGTACAGCCTGGCCGCACTCCGCGCGTGATTAATTTGACTTTCTGTCTCACTGGTGTTTCTTGACTCTGTTTGTCTTATCAAAGGTTTTAAGAATGTTTGGAGGAGAAAATACCCAACACCGGGGGTTCCAGTACATGGTGGACTGGGAGGGGTATGGACCCGAAGAACGCTCCTGGGTGAAGAGGAGCTTCATCCTGGATCCGGCCCTCCTGGCCGACTTCTACCACTGTCACCCGAACAAGCCTGGGGTCCTGTTGTGTGTGGGATTCCAGAAGAGGAGGTACTGCTGGCCCACCACCAGTGGGCGCCCTGCCTGAAGTGCGGGCTTCAGGCACGAGAGGGCACTGCCGCCACGGACACAGCCGGGGGTGACAGCTGTCACTCATTATTTCTTGACAGCTGTCACCCATCTACTCAACAGCATCTCACTCCATAAAGACCAGACGTCGTCTCCACCTCGTTGCCGAGATATCGTACTTCATTGGAGGTAATATACTCAGCCGTTTGTGTTTTACACATCAATCTGTATATTGTGAGTCTTTGCAGGAGTACCTGTTATCCTCTGTCTGCGGGAGCTGATTGAGTGCTGGACTGCACTCTTTTCCCCTGAGGAATCACTGCGGTACTCTGCAGCATGTTGAGTGAGAGGTGGAGGTGGCATTCCCACCGTTGTTGTTACGGGGTGTACACACACCCACACTTGACTGTCTTTGTTCTCGCCAGCAGTACCAGATCCGACAGTCGGGGACGGTGATCACCTGGGAATTCGGGACTTGGCGGCTCCAGTATTCACCAGGTTCGGTGGCGGCGGAAATCGTGTGGTTCCGGCTCTTCTCAGGACAGACGTCTTCTAACCTCGAGCCTGCCCACACGTCACCTTTGTGGATTGACTGTAATCATATTCTGAGATTGTCTGTATGTTCATTGTGCTCCTTCACAACATTAAATTGTTAATTTTTGGCTCATCTATTGACCGTTCATTTGCGCCCCCTGTTGTGGGTCCGTGTCACTACACAGGTCTGTTAGAAAAGTAACGGACCTTTTTATTTTTTGCAATAACCATATGGATTTGAATCACGTGTGATTGCATCAGCCAAGCTTGAATGTTCGTGCGCATGCGTGAGTTTTTTCATGCCTGTCAGTTGCGTCATTTGCCTGTGAGCACGCCTTGTGGGAGGAGTGGTCCAGCCCCCTCAGCGGATTTTCATTGTCAGGAAACTGGCTGATTGACTGCCGCTTTGCTTCATCAAACTTTTTTCAGAAACTGTGAGAGACAGCCAGGTGGAAACCATTTGGAAAATTCAGATGGCTTTCGGTGAAGATCTTATGGGGATCACATAGATTAAGGAGCATTACAACCGGATTAAAGACGGCCCACAGCGGCTGAGGGCGCTCCGCGCTTCGAGCAGCCATCGACAGGCTGAAATGACCAGATCATTTCCAAAGTGAAGGCTGTGTTGATCCGGGATGTCGTCTGACTACCAGAGAAATGGCAAGAGAGGTGGACATAGCACTTTTTCGGCACATTACACTGTTACAGGAGATTTTGTAATGAAAGACGTGTGGCGGAATTCGCGTGTCAGGACGGAGCCGCAGAACAAAAGCACATCCGTGTTGGAAGTCTCACGGGACATGCCCAGCTCTTCCACCATTCCACCAGTGAGTATCCGAGAAATTGTCGAAGAGCTGAGCATGTCACAAGCATGTGAGACCAACACGGAGGTGCTTTCGTGCCGTGCCATTAGCGGCTCCGTGACGAATTCCTCCACTCCTGTTTTCATGACAAAATCTCCTTTAACAGTGGAATGTGCCGGGAAAGTGCTATGTCCACCTTTTCTGCCATTTCTCTGGTCAGACGACGTCCCGGATCAACACAGCATTCAGTTTGGAAATGATCTGGTCGTTTCAGCCTGTTGATCGCCGCTCGGAGCGCGGCGCGTCCTCCGCCATTGTGCGCCATCTTTAAACCAGCTGTACCACTCCTTAATCTGTGTGATGCCCATAAAATTGTCCGAATGGTGTCCACCTGGCTGTCTCTCACAGTTTCTGGAAAAATTTGATGCATTGCTGCTCCAGCCATTCAGACATTTTCCTCACAATGAAAATCCGACGAGGGGGGTGGACCAGTGCTCACTCAAAGCCTGCTCACAGGTGAATGATGCAACCGACAGGCGTGAAAAAACTCACGCATGCGCACGAAGGTTCAAGCTTGGCTGATGCAATCACACGTGATTCAAATCCATATGGTTTTTGAAAAAAATAAAAAGGTCGGATACTTTTCTAACAGATCTCGTATTTAGTAAAGAAACAGGGAGCCCTGAACACAGTCGACTCCTAATAAGAAAATGAGGCAGAAAATGAGAATTAAGTTGGAAAATATCTACACACACATGTACATGTGTAACACATAACCTGACGTCCTAACAGACTGATATTATTTGTCAAGGAAATTTCTAAAGGAAATAGAGTTGGATGCAAAAAATGGGAGAATTTGAAAAATAAATATCAGGTTAACAGAAGTCGATGCAGCCCAGAACATACATACAGGTGCTGGTCATATAATTAGAATACGTAGAAAGGCGAGAAAATAAAAAGAGCAAATAGGCTACTGCAACAAGTTGCATTTTGGTTGCCATGGTAACGGACAGTGAAGACGGCAGTTTGACACGGGCAGTTTTTTTCCTCCTAAGGCAGAGGGGTGTCTCAATGCATAGGGCTAGAGGCATACCCCTTTACCTTACCCCTTGTTTTAAAGGGGTAGGCGTAGGGGGAGGGCCAAGGGGAAGGGGAACGGGTACAAAAGAGAATTGAGATTGGGGGTTTATCTTTGCTCACTCAGGGGGTCGCACACATCAAGAGAGATTAATTATAATAACAAAGGTGGGTTTGTTAGGTAGGGTGAGTGTGGCATGTGGGGTCGGCCCCGGATGGCCAGGGATGTCTGGGGCGATGGGGTGGGGGGTGGTCCCTCTGTCCGGTTCTGCCGTGGTCTTGGGGCCCTACCCTGGGGCGGCGGGGGGCGGGGGGGCATGATCTCCCTGGGATGGGGTGTTGTCCTGCTCTCGCTTGGGTGGTCTCCTGGTGTTTGGGGTGGGGCCCGGTGGGGGGGTGGATGAGGGGCTGGGGTGGGGTCTTGGGGGGGGTTCTGCTGGCTGTGTTGGGGGAGTCTTGGGTGATGGGAGGTCTCATGTACTTCCTGGCTCTGGGGTTTTGGTCTCGCCCCTTGTCTGGGGGGCTGGATCCTGCCCTTGTTGGGACTGGTGGACCCTGCCCGGGTTTTGGGTTCGGTCATGCTGGCTCCTTGGCCCCTCATCCCTGCTGCTGCTTGCTCCTCCCTTTGAGGGCCGTGGCCCACCTGATGTGGTTCTGGGGTGCCCCCTTTTGTGGGCCTACACCGTCGCCCTGTATGCTCCACCTGGTGTGTGGGGTTGCTTCCTGTGCCTCTGTGAGGGGGGAGCGGTGTGGGGGTGCATTTTGGCCTGTCTGGGCCATTGCCCTGGTGGTTCGTTGGGCTCCCCCGGTGGCTCTGGTGGGTGCCCTTCCTGTCCTCTGTGTTCTTCTACTGTCCCTTTTCTCCTTTCATCTCCTGGGGCCCTGCATCCTAGACCCATTTCCGTCTGTTACATGCAGTTGGCCATATGGCTCCTGGCATGCCGGAGTGGTCCACGTCATATGGTAAGGTTCTGTACTTTTGTCTCGGTCCAACACACCAGCCAGTTCATTTGAAGCCTCAAGTTCAAGACATTCAAAATTAATGCCAACCTGAACATAAAATGGCCTTAAAATCATCCTTGAAAAGCTCGTTTTGAATAAATTTACACTCTGTGTTCCATCACATTATGTCAGGCTCATTAAGTGTGTCAACGCTGAGCATCTCAGCAAGAAACAAAAGTCTTTTGTTGGTTTCACTCATATTTACACAGCGACACATTATTATATATATATAAAAAACACAAATATATAAAAATTGCCATTTATTTTGATGTTTTTAAAATTTAAACAATTAATTTATTAATACATTTTTCAATTTCACAAGAACTAAATAAAATCCTACTTCATGTATCATGTCATTTTCAAAACTTTTAAAACACTGATTTAAGATATTGTAAAACCAATAAAAGCCAGATTTTTAGATTAAGACTTTCAATGCCTTTTAAGGCTTTTTTTTTAGGATCTGCAGGAACACTGAACGTTGGAGAAGCAACAGGGCAGCACAGTCTTGTTTGAACCCTGCCTGATATCACGGGATTTGATCACTTATGGGGACAGCCGTTGCTGTTGTGCAATATACACACACAGCGTAACTTCACACGGGAAAATGGTGGTCAGTTTTGTTATCGGCTGCAATCACTGAAGCAGTTGTGAAAAGTACAGGTTTTTTTTTTTTATTCTCAGTGGAGAAAGGAAGACGAGGCTAAAAGGAGACGTTGTGTCCTATTAGCCTACACAGCTAACCAGAGTAGCTCTGTTCTCTTGCCTGCAAAACTGCCTCATGTTTGAGCTCCGGGTCAGAAACAAACCAAAACACTTGTCCACTCTCCACCACGTCCTCACTCTTTCTTTGCATTTTCACTTTGCGTGTAGTTTGCCCAAAAACTCAGAGACAGTGGCGTGTTTCTGATGGGGACAGACAACAGCTGTCCCCAGAAGTAGGATTATTGCATTATACTTTAACCCTTTAGCGGCCGCCCTCAGACGAGACTGTGCTGCCCACAGGCTTGGGGAGTAACGGAATACATGTAACGGTGTTACGTAATTAGGATACAAAAAAAAAGGTAACTGTATTCCGCTACAGTTACAGAAAAAAAGACATTCAGATTACAGGTAAATTTAGTAAAAATGGGGATTACTTCGCAGGATTACAATTTTAATGCATTTTATGATATTATCCAGGGTTCTAGCTAGCGCAGACTTGTGTTACGGCCCATTACGCTATCATTTTGGACTGTTACGATTTTCAATACAGCGTCTGTAATCAACCGTTTCTGCAGCGCGACTCCAGTTTGAAGCGTGAATTGAAGCAATGCTTCGATTCAATGGCTCGTGGCTCTTTGATTCGCTGCTCTTCAGGAGCGGTAAGTCCGCTTCTTCACCCCTCTGAAAGCCATTAAAATACCATGAGTCACTTTTGTGTGGATTAAAGTCACTAATTGGGACTCTGGTCTTGTTGCAGTCAAGAAACAAAAATCATCCTCCATTTTGTCACAGCTTCAAATCTTGCGCGCTTGGAATTAATAACTTCAAAACAAATCGCCGCTTTAAATAAAATTACACCTTTTACAAACGTTGCAATACAGACAAACTACAGTCGACTAAAACGTTTTTCCTCCCAAAACGAGACGTCCTGCATTCTTTATAAACCTGACCTGCAGCACATTTGCAAGAGCTGAACTCATAGGTATGGAAAGACATTCATGCCAATAATAATGTTTGAAAGGAAATGCTTTTGACAAAAACTAACAGATTTTATTTCTGTTTATGTCCAGAGATCAAGGATCCACCATGTAGAGTTTATTATGTCCAGAGTTTAAGGATCCAGTGACCAATTTCATATTTATTTACTTTAAGACTCAATAAAATGTTGTTCAATTTCAATTTAATGTTTGCTCACAGGCGGTCGTTTTGACCGTTGGGGTTTTTCCATAATTATTGTATGGCCTTGCCTTACAATATAAAGCGCCTTGGGGCTATATAAATAAAATTGATTTGATTTGATTTATAAAGCGCCAAATTACAACAAAAGCCATCTCAAGGTGCCTCACACAGAACAGTTCAACATAAAAAATAAAAAAAAATAAAATACCTCATTAAAAACAGAAGGAATAAAACATAACAAAATAAAAACTACTCATAACAAAGAGAATAAAAATATGTTTCAAGTCTTGACTTAAAAATGTCCACGGACTCCGACTGCCTCACTGAGGGTCATGTACTGGCTAACCCAGAATGAGATTGTCCACTCAACAAACTTCTCCAGCCTTCTGGACATGATGAAGGGACTTGGGCTGTCGTACCTGGCTTTTCCCCTTTGGGTTCCCCTAGAATGGCCAATTATTTTTAGCTTGAATTCTCAAAAGCTGCCCCCCCCCCGCACACCCCCCCCCCCCCCCGCACCCCCCTCGGTCGTGTCGCTCCCTCGACATTACCACTATGCTAAAATTTTATCCTAGCTAGAACCCTGTTATCTGTATATATTTTTTTTCTTTGAAATGAAAACGTCCCTTCATGGACAGCGACATGACGTCTCCTAACCGGGCAAAATATTGATGAAGTACCCGGATGTTAATGCATTTTCAATGGAGATCCGCGACTGGACGCACTCAGAAAAATGCTCACAAAATACGTGTTAAAAATGCCATTTTGACCTGGATACTGAGCCAGTAAAATTAAATGACATTAAATTATGTCAGGAAAGTATTAAACTTACTCTGACACACACACACATTCCCAAATATTAGTGTTGAAAGTTACACGGATCTGCGCTGTTCAAGCTGCTGAGGCGTCCTGCAGCTGCTGTTCAGCGCAGCTCCTAAAACCATTACAATACATTTATATATATATTATATTTTTACACAATTATCCTTTAGTGACCAAGTTTCATTCATGAAGTCAGTGGTGTGTGTGCACACATCTCTGTGTGCGGGTGTGACTGTGAGCGGCACAGCGCGGGTCATTATAATCTCATTATTTTAAGGTGCAAATTAAAAACAATCCCCAGTCTTGTCGAACAATTTTAATCACTAACGACAAGTATTTTAACTAGACATTGGTGCAGCAGTGGAAAATATCAACTAGTCATAAGTGACGAGTTAATGGTCCGTGTCATCGGGCGACACAGGTACGGCAGGAGACATACAGCTGTTTATCATCCAAATATCACGGACAAAGTGACAAGAAGAACCAAAACCACTTACTTATGGAAGGAAATATTGTCTCCCTTGTTCCTCCGTTTGTGGCTTTGCCAACATGCGCAGCTTTCCGGCATATTCCACCTGTTTCTTGAACTTCTATTCACGCAAATCACTAACTTGCCCGGAATTAAAATGGTGACCACGCCTCCTTACTGACAGGATTTACTTAATGGTTTTCATGATGCTGTTGCTCTTATTTTGAAAGTTCATTAAGTGGACTGATATGTTAAACATGGTGCTGTTGGGAAGGTGTCGTGACACGGACCCACAACAGGGGGCGTTAATGAACGGACAATGGATAAGCCAAAAAGTAACAATTTAATGTTGTGAGTCGCACAACGAAGTACAGACAATAACAATATTGTGGAATGTCAATTATACACAAGGTGACGTGTGGGCAGGCTCGAAGATAGAAGACGTCTGGCGAGAGAAGAGCCTGATCCCACACAGCTTCCACCACCAACGGATCTGAAGAACACCGGAGCCGCCAAGCCCTGCGCCCCAGGTGGCCGCTGTCTTCAGCAGTCAGACCCGGTACTGCTGGCAGAGAACAGAAACAGTATTGATGAGTGTGAGTTCGCACACTCAGTAATCCCACAGTCTGTGTTCTTTTGGGAGGGAGCACCTCCACCTCCAATCACACACTCGTGCAGCTCCTGTCTAATCACTTATCTGGTTGGGGTGTGAAGCGAAGCCATCGCTGATCACACCAAATGCCAATCCCACAGATAAGGAAAACACCACAGGAAAACGGCTGCAAAAGAAGTTCAGATTATTACTCAATGTTTTAAGTCAGCAGAGAAAATTACCTGAATGGTAGCTGATTTCTCGGCGGGGAGGTGGAGTTGCAGTCCGGCTTTTATGGAAGTTGACGTAGATGAGTGACAGCTGGTGTTGATGTCGTGACAGCTGTCACTCCACTGGTTTCGGTGCCCTCTCGTGCTTGAAGCCCGCACTCCAAGCAGGTCGCCATCTGGTGGTGGGCCAGCAGTACCTCCTCTTCAGCGGCCCACACAACAGGTGCGAATTTACTGAACAAGTGGTAGACTTTTTTTTGTTTTGTATATTGTTCTGCCACTTTTAATTACAAATTCATCCGCACACGCCTGAGTTTTCATTATCCTTCATTTGTTTGGCATTTTTTGTTGAAAATTTAGCAGGTGAACACTGGGTGTGTTTAAAACAATATTGTGGTGCTCTTAATTCATAATGTGAAGTAAAACAGAGTATGTCATGGAAAAGAAACAGTTTGATTTTTGCTTAATAAACTGTACTATGTGGTCAAGACTATTTCTATTTAGTTTCTTTTGTCTGTATTAGCATATTTGATATTGGAGTAATCCTGAAGTAATTGAAAGTAATCAAATTACATTACTTTAATATTATGGTACTTGGATTACGTTACCGATTACATTTTTCAACAGGTAACTAGTAACTGTATCAGAATACATTTTTAAAGGAACCCTCCCAACCCTGGCTACAGTTTTCAACCTCAAAAAGTCCAGATTTTTACTCAAATTTAAGATTTCAAAATTCCACAAGGAAGAACTGTGAACATTGTTTAGATGAAGCAAAAAACAAACAACAAAAACTCCATCAGAAATAAAGGAGACTCATTTTCAATGAACTGTGAACAGATGACGGATGTTTTGCTATAACGTGACCTCATCAGACCGTCGGCCTGCTGGAGCTAAAAAAAACCACCACCTACCCAGAGACTGATCCCCAGAGAGGACAACTGCTGAACCCACCAGACAGCAACACAGATGCACAGAGAGCCAGTGCCCAGGGCTGGCTTATCTCTCCATCTCTAACCCCAGGCGGCTCTGTGGCGCCGTGGAGGCCCCGGCACAGACTCCCAGACGTCATCTGACTGGTAATACTCAATCATTATGTTTGTATGTCTATTCATTCTGCCTGTTTGAGTCTGTCAGTCATGTTTAAAAAAGTGTAAAGACAAACCCTGAGGTTTAGAAAGATTCACACACACAACCTCTGACAGATTCGCTTAATTCAAAAAGACAAGTTGTTTGTATGCTATGAAGCAGAGGAGCGAAAGAACTCATGAGATGATTTACACGTTGCCCACGTTAAAACTCTGGACCCCACACATGGAAGGATCCTGACACTTAACAACTACTGAACACAAAAACCAAGTCAGGACACCTGGACAAGAACAACATGCCAAAGAGATCAGTGTGAGAAAAGACTGAAAGCGCTGAAGACATTTTTACTGCATGAGCTCTCTGTGTTCACACAGAAAGCTGGATTCTGTTGTGTCACGTACCACCTTCCTGTTCACAGGTAGCACATGCAGAGTAATACAGAGTAATGGGCCTTTCAGATTGAACGCGTCAGTGTGACACGTCAAAGCTTCCCAACGTGTCGTTCAAAGCTGCAGAAGAGACCTTCATCTGGTCCCGAGAATCCAGCAGAACATCACCTGCTTCTAAATAAAAGGCTCTTTCAACAGCAACTATTTTATTATTTTTAAAAAAGCTGTTTCATTTTATATTTTAACAATAAATGAACGGATCATTAAAGATGTCCACAAAATCAAAGTCCAAAGACATTTGCACAGGTAGAAGCTCTCCACTTATTGTGCTCAAATTCATATTTTAGAAATGACTCTGTCCTGATAACAACATTAAAGGCAATTAAATATTTTGACGTAATTACAAGTTGAAATGACCATTAAAAAAAATTCATCATGAGGTTTATGTCACAGAAATCCTACTTTACAATCACACTGCAGTCACTGTTAAATGATTTCCTGTTGCATTTATAATAAACATTTGCATTTATTTAGTGTTTGTTTTTCTGGTTGAAATGAGATATAAATAATCTACCAGACTTTAAAAAATGTACAAATTTCCATGTTATTGTATTTGTCTAAAAATAAATCTCAGAGGTTCCTTATGTTAAACAAGAAATTAATGTGAAATAACAGGTGGTTTTAATTTACAGATGAAGAAAGGTTTCTAAAGAACCAAACTGGGGGGTTCCCATGATGCACTGTTTCTTTCTCTTTTTGCTCTGTATGCACCACTCTGCATTTAATCATTAGTGATCGATCTCTGCTCCCCTCCACAGCATGTCTTTTTCCTGGTTCTCTCCCTCAGCCCCAACCAGTCCCAGCAGAAGACTGCCCCTCCCTGAGCCTGGTTCTGCTGGAGGTTTCTTCCTGTTAAAAGGGAGTTTTTCCTTCCCACTGTAGCCAAGTGCTTGCTCACAAGGGGTCATTTTGACCGTTGGGGTTTTACATAATTATTGTATGGCCTTGCCTTACAATATAAAGCGCCTTGGGGCAACTGTTTGTTGTGATTTGGCGCTATATAAAAAAATTGATTGATTGATTGATTGATTTATTGATTTATTTAGCTATTTTAATTACAAATGTTCTAAACTTTTTTTTAACAGTAATCAGAAATTTTGGCCTAACAAACAACAACAACAAAAAAAAACATTTCCAAGGATTTTTCTTCAGAAAACTGCTCTATAAATGAGCAGTCCTGTGACACATTTCTGTTTCGTACAGATCAGTGGTTTCTGCACCGATCCGTTTCGTACAGATCAGTGGTTTCTGCACCGATCCGTTTCGTACAGATCAGTGGTTTCTGCACAGATCCGTTTCGTACAGATCAGTGGTTTCTGTCACTCGTCTTCCGTGTTTTGGCCCGACGCATCGTTCCTATTGGACAGCGCGAAGCTACGTCACAGCTCAGAGTGTCAAAAGCTGGATTTGGTGGAACTTTGACCGCATCAGTCTGCTGACAAGCAGCAATGCGTGCTCCAGTCAGAAGCATCGCTTTAGCTCGGCTTTTGACGCAACGCTTCTGACGCCTCTAAAAAGCAACATGTCTCATTGAAAATAATGCTTTTTAGACCGATTCCTGATGCCTGTGACGCTTCCGATGCTTTCAGTGTGAAAGGCCCTTAACCAGATAACCAACACACAGTATGAGGACATTGTTGGTTCCTGATGTTTCCTTGTTGAGGTGAGTTTTCTGACAAAGGAACCACTGTGTTGTATTGAAAAGATTTGATCAGTCCTTTAAAATATGCAGATTAAACTTGGTATTTTTAAATTATGATTTTTCTATCGTCATCACAGTGGATCTAAGGTTTGGACCGGGGTCAGTGAAATCAGGACCTGTGAAGACACTGGAGTCACACTTGCATAAAGAATTATTCAGAAGATGAAGTATGAAAAATGAATAGCCGTCTGGAGACCATCAACAATAACTGCTGTCTCTGGTGTGTTTCACTCATTAATATGTCACCAATATATGTTGCTTTGTACGAGTGGTTATACCTCGACCACGCCATCAAAGCCTGGTATAGTGTTGACCTTGGCGGCCTTGGCAATCAGCTTGCTCTCAATTTTGTCTCCCATTGCCTGTATAGCATGAGTATCTGGTCCAATAAAAGTCACACCTTCTGCTGCCTAGAAACAAACCGAACGTTACGTACAAATATATTTACTGTACCAGACTGACACAACTACAGTGTTATGACTGTTTCATGGGCAGCAGACCGTTTACTTACCAGTTTCTTTGCAAAGTCTTTGTTTTCAGACAGGAATCCGTAGCCGGGATGAACCTTTACAAAAAGCAGGAAGCATACAACAAGTAAAATAACAAATGATGAACATCATTTTCTCAGTAAATATATTTCTAAACGGTGCCATTAACATGAAATTTCCACCAGATGCTGGTAACAATCCAAGTAATCCACACATACAAAGAAATCAAACCCCTCACTCACTCACCTTCAACTGCTTATCCAGGATCGGGTCATGAGGCAACAGCTCCAGCAGGGGACCCCAGACTTCCCTTTCCCAGGCCACACTGACCACCTCTGACTGGGGGATCCCGAGGCGTTCCCAGGCCAGTGTGGAGATATAATCTCTCCACCTAGTCCTGGGTCTTCCCCAGGGTCTCCTCCCAGATGGACATGCCTGGAACACCTCCATTTTTCCACACAAACAGTCTTCAAATCTTGAAGGTTCCGTGAACCTCTTCTATGAACTCTGACCTTTAGTTCCTTCCATAGAGTTTCTGTTGGATTCCAGCCAGTTGACTGGCTGCACCATTCTAGCAGCTTTATTTTCATTCTCTGAAACCAGCTGAGAGCTTCCTTGTCTGTGTGTTTGGGATCATTGCCTCACTGAAATGTCCACCCTTGTTTCATCTTCATCATCCTGGTAGATTTTTAATCAAGAATGTCCTGGTACATTTTTCCATTCATCCTTCCTTCAGTTATATGAAGTTTGTCAGTGAAGAACAGCCCCACACCATGATGTTCCACCTACAGACTTCACTGTTGGTCTGGTGTTTCTGGGCTGATATGCAGTGTCATATGTGGTGTGTATTCTGAGATCCAAAGAGTTCAGTTCTGGTCTCACCTGTCTCGATTACATTCTCTCATTAGCTCACAGGTTTGTCTAAAGGTTGTGCAGCAAACTTTAAACAAGCTTCAGCATGTTTTTTTCTTCATCAGTGGAGTGTTTGAAACAATTGTACTTGCTAATTCCAGGTCTTTCTGAAGCTCTCCACAAATGCTCCTTGGTTCTTGGACGACTCTTCTGTTAGTTCTTTTCACTCCTCACCTGGTCGTGGCCGGTTTATGGTGAAATGATGTTCTTTCCACTTTCAGACTGTGGCCCCACAGTGCTCATTGGAACATTCAGAAGTTTAGAAATCCTTCTGTAACCAAAACCATCAGTATGTGTTGCAACAATAAGGTTGTGAAGATCTCAAGAGAGCTCTTTTTTACCCATCCTGAGATGTTTCTTAGGTGACACCTTGTAATGAGACACCTTTTTTATAGGTCATCAGTTGTGACTAAACCAGCTGATATTAATTTGCACTGACAAGGTGTAGGACTGTTTTCTAATTACTGACAGAGTTCAGCTGGTGTCTTGGCTTTACATGACTTTTTGTACCACCCTTTCTTCAGGTGTTCAATATTTTCTCCTGTGTTATTTCAAATTATTACACATAATTTATGGACATTGATGGTCTGATTTCTTTGTCTGTGTGGATTACTTGGGTTTTACCGACATCTGGTGAAAATTTCATGTCAGCAGCACCTTTAGAAATACATTCACTGTGAAAAATGTTGACGTGTTTAAGACTTATTTTACCCTGTGTATCATTATAATCCAAGTAAACAACAGCAAATATTTGTTCCTGGCTAAACAGAAGATTTACTTTTAAAGGTGTTCAAATTAATGTGATCTTACGTGGGTATTTCATTTAGCCCTCAAATTAAGAACCTGTTGAATGTGTTTTCTGAACATATACTTTCTGCTTATTTCTGACTAGAGTTTCAAAATGCAGCATCTCCTCAAACCAGTCATGAAGCAGGCTGATAGTCTCACTGAACGTGGACCACAAAACAGCCCGGATCCAACACACATGATCACAGAATCCAGGAACAGATTTGTACATGCTTACAGCTTGCGCTCCAGTGGCTCTGATGGCATCCATTATGGCGTCCATTTTTAAATAGCTTTGACTAGTGGGGGCGGGGCCAACGCACACTGCCTCATCCGCCATCTTCACGTGCACCTGGATACACAGAAAGAGGAAAAAAAACACATTATGACTGTAATACACAGTCTCACAAAACTATTTTTTCTTTATTCAGACATGTTGAAAACAGAACAAATCAAGAATAATCAATAACATGTCAAATAATGACTTTTATATATGTAAAGTCTGAAAGGAACTGGAATGAAGTAAAAACATATTGATTCCTACACCTTCTTAATAATACTCACTCACTCACTCACTCATCTTCAACCGCTTATCCAGGATCGGGTTGCGGGGGCAACAGCTCCAGCAATGGACCCCAGACTTCCCTTTCCTGGGCCACACTGACCACCTTTGACTGTGGGATCCTGAGGTGTTCCCAGGCCAGTGTGGAGCTATAATCTCTCCACCTAGTCCTGGGTCTTCCCCGGGGTCTCCTCCCAGATGGACATGCCTGGAACACCTTCCTAGGAAGGCGCCCAGGAGGCATCCTTACCAGAAGCTCGAACCACCTCAGCTGGCTCCTTTCAATGCGAAGGAGCAGTGGTTTTACTTCGAGCTCCTCATGGATGACTGAGCTTCTCACACTATCTCTAAGGGAGACACCAGTCACCCCCCTAAGGAAGCTCATTTCAGCCGCTTGTACATGATCTAGTTCTTTCGGTCATGACCCAACCCTCATGACCATAGGTGAGAGTAGGAACAAAGACTGACCAGTAGATTGAGAGCTTCGCCTTTTGGCTCAGCTCCCTTTTCGTCACAACAGTACGGTACAGCGAATGCAACACCGCCCCTGCTGCTCCGATTCTCCGGCCAATCTCACGCTCCATTGTCCCCTCTGAGGCTGAGTAGTTGGCACACACTCTCTGGTCCGGTTTTATTTTAAATATGGGGACCATCACCCCAGTTTGCCACTCCTTAGGCACTGTCCCAGACCTCAACACAATGTTGAAGAGACATCTCATCCAAGAGAGTCCCTCCACACCCAGAGCATTCAGCATTTCTGGACGGATCTCATCAACCCCCGGGGCCTTGCCACTGTGGAGTTGTTTGACTACCTGAGTGACTTTCACCCAGTGGTGGGCACAGTACCGCTAATCCACTAACCGCTAATTGGTGAAGCAAACTTTTCTGTTAGCGGATTAGCTTTTCAGCTAACTTCAAAAACCATCAGCAGACCAATTAGCTTCTGATAGATTTAGTTCAGATAACTTTTAGGCTGCAAACGTTTTTTTTTACATAGTAACGGTGAAAAATGTTTTAAAACTCTGTTGGCTCCTATGTGCTATGTATTTTGCAGCAGTGAGTCAGCTGAGAGGAGCTGAGCTCAACGCTACCCCAGCAGAAGGGGCCTGGCCGCCAGACTGCCACAAAAATCAAAAGTCATTATCCTTAGCAGCATACAGCGGTCCAGCCGTGAGGCAGACGTCTTGAAAAGGAAAGCAGGTTTGACTTATGGTTTTGATTTATGAACTAAATTCATCCAGATAAATTTCAACTCTGTCATTTGTACAAAGTGAAAATATAACACATATCTTTTCATTTTAAAATAATGCACTAATTCTGAAATTTTGAACAAAGCAAACACAGATGCCCAAAGGGATTATGGGTAAACTAAGCCTCCACTCACACTGAACCGAAGCTCAATGTGAGTGAGGAAAATATTTTTGGCAAAAAAAAAGAAGACATATTTTACAAAAGCACATTTATTTGTAAACACCACCACACGTTACATTAGCTTGTGTTGTTTTTTTTACACAGAATGAATGAATCAACCAATGTGAGTGGAGGCCTGCCCTGCAGGATTTTAAACCATGACAGCATCATGTGTTACTAATGTAATCTTTGTGACTGTGGTCCCAGCTCTCTTCAGGTCATTGACTAGGTCGTCCTGTGTAGTTTCTGAGCTTTCTCAGAATCATCCTTACCCCACAAAGTGAGATCTTGCATGGAATCCCAGACCGAGGGAGATTGACAGTCATCTTGTGTTTCTTCCACTTTCTAACAAATAATCATAACAGTTGTTGTCTTCTACCAAGCTGCTTGCCTGTTGTCCTGTAGTCCATCCCAGCCTTGTGCAGGTCTACAGTTTTGTCCCTG
Organism: Thalassophryne amazonica; assembly: GCF_902500255.1. Lineage (NCBI taxonomy): Eukaryota > Metazoa > Chordata > Actinopteri > Batrachoidiformes > Batrachoididae > Thalassophryne > Thalassophryne amazonica. The sequence goes on along the minus strand of NC_047115.1, from coordinate 99,080,473 downwards.
GTGTCCTTAGACAGCTCTTTGGTCTTGGCTATGGTGGACAGGTTGGAGTGTGATTGATTGAGTGTGTGAACAGGTGTCTTTTATACAGGTAACAAGTTCAATAGAATAAGAGGGCTTCTTAAAGAAAAATTAACAGGTCTGTGTAAGACAGAATTCTTCCTGGTTGGTAGGTGATCAAATACTTATTTGCAGCAGTAACATACAAATAAATTTAAAAAAAATCATACATTGTGATTTCCGGACTTTTTTTTTAGATTATGTCTCTCACAGTGGACATGCACCTAAGATGAAAATTTCAGACCCCTCCATGATTTCTAAGTGGGAGAACTTGCAAAACCACAGGGTGTTCAAATACTGTGGTGTGTCCACGGTTTTTAAAGACAGCTTTAAATGCCGATTTTTATCTTCTAATGTCTACTCCACTTTTGAACTTCAGTTGTTTGTGATGGAGTTTGACTGTCCTGTACACTGTGCTGTTGTTTGCCGTCCACCAAAATTTAATAAGGATTTTATTCAGGAGTTTTCTGAGTTTCTGGCAGATTTTATCCCAAAATATGACAAATTTTTGGTCTGTGGTGATTTTAATATTCATATCTGTTGTCCTTCTAATCAGCTGGCTGATGATTTTAAAAGCCTCCTGAACTCTTTTGGTCTAACACAAGTTGTGGATGGACCAACACATAATCTTGGTCACACTTTGGACCTGGTTATTTCTTTTGGGCTCTCAGTTTCACTTAAGGACATATCAGACGCTGCTATTTCAGATCACTTTCCTGTTATTTTTGAATTTATTGCTCCTCCATCTGCTAGTAAGCCACTTGTTCCTGTCTCTCACCGCCGTTTGGTCACCTCCTCGACAGCGGGGGACTTTGCTGCTGCCTTCATGGACTCTCAGTTTTATGCCATGAATGGACTGGTTTCTCCATTACTCCCAGATAACATCCTCTCTTCTTTCCACTCTACATGCACAGTCATTCTGGACTCTGTTGCACCGATGCGCTGCAAAACCAGGAAATCAAAATCCGACCCCTGGTTAAATGCCACAACCTGTGCCCTCAGGCAACGCTGCAGACAGGCGGAGAGAAAATGGAAAAAGGACAAACTACAGATGTCTCTGGGTTTTCTGGGGGACAGTCTAACTGACTATCAGAAGGCTGTGAAGGAGGCAAAAGCACAATATCTGTCTCATATTATTTCGAGCAGTTGTCTTCATCCCAGTGTGTTATTTCAGACTATAAACTCAGTTGTAAATCCACACACCTCTGTTTTGTTAGATGCTACAACCACAACCTGTGAGGAGTTTCTTCAGTTTTTTATTGATAAGGTTTCATCAGTCAGACAGAACGCTGATCAGAGCTGTAATGTTGAGTTGTCTGCTCCTCGTGCACATTCTGCTGTGCTCGAACAGTTTGAGCCCATTTCTTTTGCATCTCTTACTGATGTTATAAAACACATAAAACCTACAAGTTGTCCTTCAGATGTTGTTCCAGCTAAGGTGCTGAAGGAGGTTTTTAATACTGTTGGGGCGGGTCTCCTAACTTTTATCAATGCTTGTCTTAGATCAGGGTCTGTTCCAGCTGCTTTTAAACATGCTGTGGTTCGACCTCTTCTTAAAAAACCTCACCTGGACTCATCAGTTTTATCCAATTTTAGACCTGTGTCTCATCTGCCATTTCTATCTAAGGTTTTAGAAAAGGTTGTCTTTTTACAGTTACAATCATTTTTAGAAGACAATCTCATCTTTGAAAAATTCCAATCTGGGTTTAGATCGCAACACAGCACTGAGTCAGCACTTTTAAAAGTTCATAATGACATCACTTTGTCGGTGGATGCAGGGAATCCTGCTGTGCTGGTTCTGTTGGACCTCACAACAGATTTTATCAGAAGTGTTGGCAGTGTTTAAACTCAAAATCAGCTTGTTAGTAGCTGAGAGTGTACTGGAGACAATACTTAAAATTATCGGTTAGCTGTAGCTTCCGATAAAGTTTTTGGTGGTTTATCGGTTTAGCGTTATAAAAGATAACTTTTCAGTTTGCTGATTAGCGGTTATCGAAGCTTACATTTTGGTTAGCTGTGCTCACCACTGCTTCCACCATGGAAATTGATGATAATCCTCCACCACCTTCCACTTCTGCCTCTACTATAGAGGGTGAGGGTGATCCGGTCTGATGCAGGAGTTCCTCAAAATCTTCCTTCCAGCTCCGGATTGCATCCTCAGTTGAGGTCAACAGAGTCCCATCCTTACTGTAGACAGCTTGGGTGGTTCCCTGATTTCCCCTCCTGAGGTGCCTCACGGTTCACCAGAAATACCTTGGTACCAACCAAAAGCCCTTCCTCATGGTTGCTCCGAACTCCTCCCACACCTGCTGCTTTGCCCCCCCTACAGCAGAGGCTGATGCCCTTCAGGCCTGTCGGTACCTTGCAACTGCCTCTGGAGTCCTCCAACATAACATACGTGGTGTGTCCATAAAGTAACGGTCCTTTTTATTTTTTTTAAAAACTATATGGATTTCATTCATATGTTTTTACGTCAGACATGCTTGAACCCTCGTGCACATGCGTGAGTTTTTCCACGCCTGTCGGTGACGTCATTCGCCTGTGAGCACGCCTTAGGAAGGAGTGGTCCCGCCCCCTCGTCGGATTTTCATTGTCTGGAAATGGCGGAATGACTCAGCCACATGGGGTGTGCAGCCAGTACATTCTGAGTGCCGGTCCCAAGCCCGGATAAATGAGGAGGGTTGCGTCAGGAAGGGCATCCGGCGTAAAACAAGCCAACCCAACTATGCAGACTCAGAATCGAATTCCCATACCGGATCGGTCGCGGCCCGGGTTAACAACGTCCGCCACCCGTGCTATTGCCCAACAGGGTGCCGGTAGAAATTGGGCTACTGCTGGGCGAAGACGACGAAGAAGAGGAGGAAAACGTTGCCACGAACAGCGGGAGAAGAAGAAAACTAGAAGGGTGGAAATGAGAGTGGGGACTTTGAATGTTGGTAGTATGACTGGTAAAGGGAGAGAGCTGGCTGATATGATGGAGAGGAGAAAGGTAGACATATTCTGTGTGCAAGAGACCAAGTGGAAGGGAAGTAAGAGCAGGAGCATCGGCGGTGGGTACAAGTTGTTGTACCATGGTGAGGACAGGAAGAGAAATGGTGTTGGGGTCATTTTAAAGGAAGAGTATGTTAAAAGTGTGTTGGAGGGTAAGCGAGTGTCTGACAGGGTGATGAGTGTGAAGTTGGAAATTGAAGAGGTGATGATGAATATCATCAGTGCATATGCCCCACAGGTAGGTTGTGACATGAAGGAGAAAGAAGATTTCTGGAGTGTGTTAGATGAGGTGGTGGAGAGTGTGCCCAAGCATGAAAGAGTGGTGATAGGAGCAGACTTCAATGGGCATGTTGGTGAAGGGAACAGAGGTGATGAGGAAGTAATGGGTAGATATGGTATCAAGGATAGGAATGGGGAAGGACAGATGGTAGTTGATTTTGCAAAAAGGATGGAAATGGCTGTGGTGAATACCTACTTTAAGAAAAGGGAGGAGCACAGGGTAACATATAAGAGTGGAGGAAGGTGCACACAGGTGGACTACATTCTTTATAGGAGATGCAAGCTAAAAGAAATCACAGATTGTAAGGTGGTAGCAGGAGAGAGTGTCACTAGACAGCATAGGATGGTTGTTTGTAGGATGACTTTAGAGGTAAAGAAGAAGAAGAGAGTGAGAGCTCAACAAAGGATCAGATGGTGGAAGCTGAAGGAGGAAGACTGTTGTCAATCAATCAATCAACTTTTTTCTTGTATAGCGCCAAATCACAACAAACAGTTGCCCCAAGGCGCTCCACATTGCAAGGCAAGGCCATACAATAATTATGAAACACAGTCTACGTCTAAAGCAACATAACCAAGGGATGGTCCAGGGTCACCCGATCCAGCCCTAACTATAAGCCTTAGCGAAAAGGAAAGTTTTAAGCCTAATCTTAAAAGTAGAGAGGGTATCTGTCTCCCTGATCTGAATTGGGAGCTGGTTCCACAGGAGAGGAGCCTGAAAGCTGAAGGCTCTGCCTCCCATTCTACTCTTACAAACCCTAGGAACTACAAGTAAGCCCGCAGTCTGAGAGCGAAGCGCTCTAATGGGGTAATATGGTACTATGAGGTCCCTAAGATAAGATGGGACCTGATTATTCAAAACCTTATAAGTAAGAAGAAGAATTTTAAATTCTATTCTAGCATTAACAGGAAGCCAATGAAGGGAGGCCAACACGGGTGAGATATGCTCTCTCCTGCTAGTCCCCGTCAGTACTCTAGCTGCAGCATTCTGAACCAACTGAAGGCTTTTTAGGGAACTTTTAGGACAACCTGATAATAATGAATTACAATACAATGTTGTGTGAAATTTAGCGAGCAGGTGAGAGAAGCACTAGTTAGAGGGGAAGCAGTTTTGGACAACGGGAAAAGTACTGCAGATGTGGTGAGGGAGACAGCTAGGGCAGTACTGGGTATGACATCTGGACAGTGGAAGGAAGACAAGGAGACTTAGTGGTGGAATGAAGAGGTCCAGGAAAGCATAAGGAGAAAGAGGTTGGCGAAAAAGTTTTGGGATAGTCGGAGAGATGAAGAAAGTAGACAGGAGTACAAGGAGATGCGGCGTAAGGCGAGAAGAGAAGTGGCAAAAGCAAAGGAAAAGGCATATTGCGAGCTGTACAAGAAGTTGAATAGTAAGGAAGGAGAAAAGGACTTGTACCAACTGGCCAGACAAAGGGATAGAGCTGGAAAGGATGTGCAGCAGGTTAGGGTGGTAAAAGATGGACATGGTAATGTGCTGACAAGTGAGGAGTGTGTGCTGAGAAGGTGGAGGGAATATTTTGAAGAGTTGATGAATAAAGAAAATGAGCGAGAGAAAAGGCTGGATGATGTGGTGAGAGTAAATCAGGAAGTAAAAGAGATTAGCAAGGAAGAAGTGAGGGCTGCTATGAAGAGGATGAAGAGTGGAAAGGCAGTTGGTCCAGATGACATTCCAGTGGAGGCATGGAAATGTCTAGGAGAGATGGCAGTAGAGTTTCTAACCAGATTGTTTAATAAAATCTTGGAAAGTGAGAGGATGCCTGAGGAGTGGAGACGAAGTGTGCTGGTTCCTATTTTCAAGAACAAGGGTGATGTGCAGAGCTGCAGTAACTACAGAGGCATAAAGCTGATCAGCCACAGCATGAAGTTATGGGAAAGAGTAGTAGAAGCTAGGCTTAGAAAACAGGTGAAGATCTGTGAGCAGCAATATGGTTTCATGCCGAGAAAGAGCACTACAGATGCAATGTTTGCTCTGAGAATACTGTTGGAAAAGTACAGAGAAGGACAGAAAGAGTTACACTGTGTGTTTGTGGACTTAGAAAAAGCCTATGATAGGGTGCCAAGAGAAGAGTTGTGGTATTGTATGAGGAAGTCTGGAGTGGCAGAGAAGTATGTTAGGGTAGTGCAGGACATGTACAAGAATAGTGTGACAGCGGTGAGATGCACAGTCGGAATGACAGACTCATTCAAGGTGGAGGTGGGATTATACCAAGGATCAGCTCTGAGTCCTTTCTTGTTTGCAGTGGTGATGGACAGGTTGACAGATGAGATCAGACAGGAGTCCCCATGGACTATGATGTTTGCAGATGACATTGTGATCTGTAGTGAGAGTAGAGAGCAAGTTGAGTCTAGTCTGGAGAAGTGGAGATATGCTTTGGAGAGAAGGGGAATGAAAGTCAGTAGAAGCAAGACTGAGTACATGTGTGTATGAGAGGGAGCCCAGTGGAACAGTGCAGTTACAAGGAGTAGAAGTGGTGAAAGTAGATGAGTTTAAATATTTGGGGTCAACTGTTCAAAGTAATGGAGAGTGTGGTAGAGAGGTGAAGAAGAGAGTGCAGGCAGGGTGGAGTGGGTGGAGAAAGGTGGCAGGAGTGATTTGTGACTGAAGGATATCAGCAAGAGTGAAGGGGAAAGTTTATAAAACAGTTGTGAGACCAGCTATGTTGTATGGTTTAGAGACAGTGGCACTAACAAAAAGACAGGAGGCAGAGCTGGAGGTGGCAGAGCTGAAGATGTTGAGATTCTCTTTGGGAGTGACAAGAATGGACAAGATTAGGAATGAACATATCAGAGGGACAGCTCAGGTGGGACGGTTTGGAGATAAAGTCAGAGAGGCGAGATTGAGATGGTTTGGACATGTGCAGAGGAGGGACCCAGGGTATATAGGGAGAAGGATGCTGAGGATGGAGCCACCAGGCAGGAGGAGAAGAGGGAGACCAAAGAGGAGGTTCATGGATGTGCTGAGAGAGGACATGCAGGTGGTTGGTGTGAGAGAGGAAGATACAGAGGACAGGGTGAGATGGAAACAATTGATCTGCTGTGGCGACCCGTAACGGGAACAGCCGAAAGACAAAGAAGAAGAAGGAAATGGCGGAATGAAAAGGACTTTTTTCCATCAGAATTTTTTCAGAAGCTGTTAGAGACTGGCACCTGGAAACCATTCGAAAAAGTTATCTGGCTTTTGGTGAAAATTTTACGGGCTTCGCAGAGAATAAGGACTTTAACTACAGCTTTAAGGACCCCTTTAAGGACAGTCGGTGCGCCGCGCTCCGAGCTGCGACGTCGCGGCACAAACCACTGGATCATTTCTAAGCTGATGGCTCTGTGGATACGAGACCATCGTGTGCTCTTTCTCTGGTTATTACAAGAGCTGGACATCAGCCATTTTTCGGCAGATTTCACTTTTAACAAGAGATTTTGTCATGGAAAGCCGCGCAGAGGCTTCGAGCGTCACGACTGATTCGCTGATGAAGCGAGACAAAGGAACACCTCCGTTTCGGAGTGTTAGAGGACAAGTTTGGACATGTCTATCTCGGCTTTCAGTGCTTACCAGTCGAGTGAGTATAAGAGAACTTGTGGAGAGCTAGATGGACGTGTTTTTTGTTGTGCGGCATTGCGGCTCCGTCCCGACACGCGAATTCCTCCGCACGTCTTTCATTACAAAATCTCCTGTAACAGTGGAATGTGCCGCAAAAGTGCTGATGTCCACATTTTCTGCGATTTCTCTGGTAGTCAGACGACGTCCCGGATCAACACAGCCTTCACTTTGGAAATGATCTGGTCATTTCAGCCTGTCGCCCTGCGCCGCTGTGGGCCGTCTTTAATCCGGTTGTAAAGCTCCTTAATCTGTGTGACGCCCAGAGTATCCTCACCGAAAGCCGTCTGAATCTTCCGAATGGTGTCCACCTGGCTGTCTCTCACAGTTTCTGGAAAAATGTGATTCAGCGCTGCTCCAGTCACTCAGCCATTTCCCTGACAATGAAAATCCGACGAGGGGGGTGGACCAGTGCTCACTCAAAGCCTGCCCACAGGCGAATGACGCAACCGACAGGCGTGAAAAAACTCATGCATGCACACGAAGGTTCAAGCTTGGCTGAAGCAAGCGCACATGATTCAAATCCATATAGTTTTTAAAAAAAATAAAAAGGTCGGATAGTTTTCTAACAGACCTTGTATTTTATGTAGTTTTTCTTTTTTTATTGAAGTATATACAATATTTACAGACACATATATACATAATTACAATACCCAAAGACATTATTTCAACAACATTGATTATCTCAGAGACCAGAGGCATTCGAAATCTTAAACATAAATTATTTGAGGCAAGACATTGCAGATGAATAAAAATAACAAAAGGTTTTCTTGCATTTATAAGCGTCACAGGGGGCTGAGTGACCCCTGGTTGACCTATAAAAGAATTGTTAATATCTCAAAAACTAAAGCAGCACAAATGAAACTTTTTGCAGCATAAAAGAGCACAAAGGAAGCACAAACGATTGACATAGTTTTTGTTTTGATGTGCGTTTGGTGGGGGACGAACTTCACGGAGGTCGAGCACTAAGGTGCTCGACCTCCGCAGAAGCTTTTTGAGGATTTCGAGGGGTAAAAAGCTACATAAATTTCATTTGAAACCCAAAATGTATCATTTTAGGAAATACATTTTTATATACAAATAGTCCTTGATTGGGATTGGATCAGTTGCCATAAGAACCACCCAGGAAGAACCAAGATAACATTAATGAAAACTTTATACCTGCCTGTCGGTTGCGAATGACGCAACCGACAGGCGTGAAAAAACTCACGCATGCACACGAAGGTTCAAGCTTGGCTGATGCAAGCGCACATGATTCAAATCCATATAGTTTTTTAAAAAAATAAAAAGGTCGGATAGTTTTCTAACAGACCTCATATTTAGCGGTATTAATATTCGCGTTTACATTATGAATATGTACGTATATGTATGTTATGTATTAAAATAACGGTATTTCATTTGGCGACATTGTTTAACTCGTGAAATTCGCATAATAAATCCCACGCGAATATCTGCACCTTTACAGTATTTGCAACAGGAAGGAGAAGCTCCCTTTATTTCTCAGCTTATACATACAAACATGTTTTTACAAACCAGACAAGTGTAATTGTGTGTCTACATGGGTATTTACAAGCCTACTAATCTGTTTGATATCAGAGAAGGACAGGGACCAGGGAGCAAAAATTCTCAACCCCCATAGGAAAAGTTTATCTAGCAGTTTCCCCTTTCATCACTTAAGGGATTACTCTGGCAGAGGAAATTGAAACTTGAGGGTGTGTGATAATAGCTGTGTAACAGTTAGTGCTTGTTGCTTATTATCAATGAAAAGAAAATACATAACGTTGATATCCATTAACTAATTCTTCCATTAACAATAAACTGCCCTGTCCCAACCTTTTTTTCTTGGAAAATGCTGCAGGCCTCAAATGTAGGAATGGACATATATTAAAAAATAAAAATAAAGCTGACCTCACAAAACATGAAACATGTTGGTTTCATACAGTCTGCAGTTACAGAAATAGAAGACAAAGTAAATGTCAGGATCATCACATGTCCATTACCACCACATTTTGGAAAAACTGTAAGACCACAGGCCATGCATTATTTATGTTTTGTGTCTTTTTGTGACTTTTTTTTTATTTGGATTGAGGCAATAAGTGCCTCCCAGTATTACCGCAGATGAACTGTTTCTGTTGCCACATCTGAAATAAAACTGCAAAATGTTACCACCCACACAGGAGAGTGACAGTATTAACTTTTTCATGAAGTGATATGTCACAGCAAAGTAGATGTGATCAATATTTAATCTGAATCTCAGTCCCAGAAAATGTTTAAATGTAATGATTTTTCTATTTCAGCTGCAATTCTTATGTTGGAATATTAAAGTTAAAGTACTTACAAACAAAAGAAGTATGACAGGTTTTTATTAAGTGGCAAGTCAGAGCAAAGTATATGTGATAAATATTTAATTTGAATCTCACTCACGGGCTGTCCGGACAACCAGCTTTTCCTATAGGACAAGTAAACTGCCAGGGTTACTTGTCCTAGGGACAAGTACACTAAAAAGCTTCATGTCAATGCCTGCACAGTACATATATTTTCTTTGGCAGTCCGGTCTCAGGAGACCATCTGTGCGCCTCTAGGAGTGATGCTTCTGTTATGACTCCTGATGTGGCTTAGAAGTCCACTCCTTGATCTGCATGCCCTGTTGCATACAGTACATATGTGGTGTATGAATGGGGGTGCATTTGTCACTGCATTCTTCCTGTTTCTCCACTTCTCTGCTACAAGTTCTCCCCTTTACTGTCTGCCTCTATGTCACCATTAAACACTGTCCGGTGCCAGGCAGCTCTGTCCTCAGCCTGCGCTTCCCAGGTGTCTAAAGAGATACTGCATGCTCTCAGATCTCTCTTACAGGTGTCCTTGAAGCGTAATGCAGGACGACCAACTTGTCTGGACCCACTGACCAGCTGGCCATACAGCACATCCTTAAGAATCCTTCCTTCCTCCATGCGTCTAACGTGTCCTAGCCAGTGAAGGCGACGCTTGCTGAGGATGGAGTAGATGCTCTGTATCTTAGCCCGTTGCAGTATGTCACTGTTGGGTACTTTGTCCCTCCAAGTAATCCCTAGGATGCGCTGAAGGTATATATATATAATCACAGAAAAGAAGAAAGATCGCATTGTGAGTTTTTCCAATATCATGTGCTCCAACATGACACACAAACGAGGTGATTTGTGTCTGGCACCAGGTCTGTATTTGGACAGGGTCAGCGGACACGTTTACTGCACTGTGACCACAGCACCTTATGTCCCTGATCACCACGAGCTACCTTTACATGGACCAGCCTGTTTAAATACATTTTAAATGTTGACTATAACATTTACATTGTTTCTATTCTGTCAAACTGCAGGTAGGAGGACACTTTTGCATCAATTCAATAAATTAAATTCTCAGATATTTCTTGTCAAATTCTGTGTTTCGGTCTGCAGAGGTGACCCCAGAACATCTTCAGGACTGAGACAAGAACTTACAGCGTTACAGTCGACGTCACTGTGAACTGCTACAGTCTGGATGCCCATCTTCCTGCAAGTCTTGATGACCTAACACAGAAAAACAAAACAACTCATCAACACATGTCAATCAGTCAGCTTATATAATTAACTGCTGCTGTTAAATCTCACTCACTCATCTTCAACCGCTGACTCCAACTGAGGGTCAGGGGGGCTTGCAGCCTATCCCAGCAGTCACGGGGCGTGAGGTGGGCTCACCCTGGACAGGACGCCAGTCTGTCACAGGGTGAACAACACTGTGCTGAGCTTAGAGTACAGCCTACGTTTTTTAAATTTCTATACTAACATCGGTGGCAGCTCTTCTTTAGGACAATGGGTGGCACTGAAAAAACATTTAAAGTGGTCCATATACTAAACACTGTGCTCCGTTTGTGCTCTGCTTACACCACTGCATGTAAAGTGGATATAACACGGGCACGGGCCGCGCCAACGCGGGCACAGACCACGTCAAAGTAGTGCAAACCTCAGACATCAAGCCATAAGCAGAGAGCACCAAACAGGAAAGCAGAGCTCGACCTTTTTTAAACACTGACATTTCTTTGGGCAACAAGGTGCCTTAGTGGTACTGTTTCCTCACAGCATGAAGGTGGTGGAGTCACTTCCCACCTGTGTCCTTTCTGTGTGGAGTTTGCGTGTTCTCCCCGTGTTTGTGTGGGTTTCCTCCGGGTGCTCTGGCTTCCTCCCACATCCAAAACATGCAGGTTGGACTGTAAACTTTAAGCTGTCTGTAGTGTGGAAGTGTCTGTCTGTCTGTATGTGACAGACTGGCGTCCTGTCCAGGGTGAACCCTGCCTCTCCCCCTGTGACTGCTGTGATGGCTTCCAGCCCCGTGACCCTTCACTGGAGTAAGTGGGTATATCATCATCAATTCATCATCAATTTTATTTATATAGCGCCAAATCACAACAAACAGTTGCCCCAAGGCGCTTTATATTGTACGGCAAGGCCATACAATAATTACGTAAAAACCCCAACGGTCAAAACGACCCCCTGTGAGCAAGCACTTGGCGACAGTGGGAAGGAAAAACTCCCTTTTAACAGGAAGAAACCTCCAGCAGAACCAGGCTCAGGGAGGGGCAGTCTTCTGCTGGGACTGGTTGGGGCTGAGGGAGAGAACCAGGAAAAAGACATGCTGTGGAGGGGAGCAGAGATCAATCACTAATGATTAAATGCAGAGTGGTGCATACAGAGCAAAAAGAGAAAGAAACACTCAGTGCATCATGGGAACCCCCCAGCAGTCTAAGTCTATAGCAGCATAACTAAGGGATGGTTCAGGGTCACCTGATCCACCCCTAACTATAAGCTTTAGCAAAAAGGAAAGTTTTAAGCCTAATCTTAAAAGTAGAGAGGGTGTCTGTCTCCCTGATCTGAATTGGGAGCTGGTTCCACAGGAGAGGAGCCTGAAAGCTGAAGGCTCTGCCTCCCATTCTACTCTTACAAACCCTAGGAACTACAAGTAAGCCTGCAGTCTGAGAGCGAAGCGCTCTATTGGGGTGATATGGTACTATGAGGTCCCTAAGATAAGATGGGACCTGATTATTCAAACCTTATAAGTAAGAAGAAGAATTTTAAATTCTATTCTAGAATTAACAGGAAGCCAATGAAGAGAGGCCAATATGGGTGAGATATGCTCTCTCCTTCTAGTCCCCGTCAGTACTCTAGCTGCAGCATTTTGAATTAACTGAAGGCTTTTCAGGGAACTTTTAGGACAACCTGATAATAATGAATTACAATAGTCCAGCCTAGAGGAAATAAATGCATGAATTAGTTTTTCAGCATCACTCTGAGACAAGACCTTTCTGATTTTAGAGATATTGCGTAAATGCAAAAAAGCAGTCCTACATATTTGTTTAATATGCGCATTGAATGACATATCCTGATCAAAAATGACTCCAAGATTTCTCACAGTATTACTAGAGGTCAAGGTAATGCCATCCAGAGTAAGGATCTGGTTAGACACCATGTTTCTAAGATTTGTGGGGCCAAGTACAATAACTTCAGTTTTATCTGAGTTTAAAAGCAGGAAATTAGAGGTCATCCATGTCTTTATGTCTGTAAGACATTCCTGCAGTTTAGCTAATTGGTGTGTGTCCTCTGGCTTCATGGATAGATAAAGGTATAGAAAATGATTGAATGACGTCTCTTTACATTTAGTTATTGAAGACAGAAGACAAGCTGTCTTCAGTGTAAAGCTACATTTCCTCCCAGGTCCTCTTCACGAGTCCCTCGCCACTGCTAGCAAAATAACTAAGACTTGGGTATCAGCATCTATGCAGCTGTGATGGCTATAGAGTAAAACCTGTCTCACTCCTTGGTCTCTCAGGGCAGGGGAAGCCTGGAATGTCCACTGTTCTCCCCATCTATCACCCTGCCACGACACCTATGTGAAACAATCCATGCACAAGCTCCCGACATCAGGGCAAGAAACCGTGTCAATCATTGGTATTGCCAAAAGGAATTAAAAGTGGGGATGATAGCATAGCCAACCAAGCAAGAGGCTCCATTTAATCAGGAACAACACCATAAGGATGACCTGGGAGGGAAATGATTCATTTGGAGGAACCAGTCACTGTGTCATCCAGTCCTACCCTGCAAGCGATTTCTCCTCTGTTGGCGATCAGGATTTTATCAAAGGTCTGAAACACAACAACACAGATTTGCACTGTTAGTCATTTATCAACAGATTATATTAACATCAACACTGAACATTTTGCAGAACTGGCCAGATATGTTTATAAGCTTGCTGACTGCTACCCATGTAATAAATTTCAGCTACAAATCGCTACATAAATGGCTGACAAATGGCAATATATAAGATTTTCAGGATGGCCACCATGGCGGCCATATTTGAAATCAGAACACCTTGAACAAACTTTGGTGTCCTCATGGTTAGGAACATGCACACCAAGTTACAGTTACATTGGTCCAGTGGTTTCTGAGAAGAAGACGCAGATGACAGACAGAGGACCCACAGACAGGCGCCCACTGGAGCTCCAGTCCACAGGAGCTAAAATGAAGAGCATCAGAGGGCTGATTCACACCCTGCACGCTCTACACCACAAATACAAATGTACAAGTCAACACATATGTCTGTGGCTGTTTCTGTCTATGAACAACTTCATGACACGACGTCTGTGTGACTTAAATCACCAGATTTCAGAAAATGTTACATTAACTACAGTGGTTTTTGGATTATCCATTTCTGTTTGTGGTGAAACATGGAATATTTCAAATCAAGCACTCATAATCTGCTAATCAATACATGCTTTAGATCATCCATCGAGGCTTCTCTGTTTTTGAGCCAAGGCCGGCTTCACAATGCCAACCATCAGAAGTATAACAACAGATCGAATATACATACAAGGTCTATTAGATTAGAAACCAACACTTTTATTTATTTTTTTTAACTATATGGATTTGAATGACATGCGATTACATCACTCATGCTTGAACCCTCGTGCGCATGCGTGAGTTTTTTCACACGTGTCGGTGACGTCATTTCCCTGTGGGCAGGCCTTGAGTGAGATGTGGTCCCGCCCTCTCGGCTGAATTCCTTTGTTTCACACGCTGCTCGAGACGGCGCGCGTTGCTTTATCAAATTTTTTTCTGGACCTGTGAGGAATATCCGAGTGGACACTATTCGAGAAATTAAGCTGGTTTTCGGTGAAAAGTTTAACGGCTGATGAGAGATTATGGGGTGTTTCTGTCGCTGTAAGGACTTCCCACGGAGCGGGACGTCGCGCAGCGCTTCCAGGCACCGTGGTCAGCCTGTTTCGACCTGAAAACATCCTAATTTAAGGCTTAATTCACCCAGGACGTCGTGAGAGAACAGAGAAGATTCAGAAGAGGCCGGCATGAGGACTTTATGCGGACATTCCACTGTTTAAGGACATTTTTTAATGAAAGACGTGCGCGCAAATTCGCCGAGTCATTTCCGTGACGACTCGGCGAATCTGTGTGCGCCGTGACAGGAAAAACACCTCCGTGTTGAAAACCATTTGTAAAATTCAGGCGGCTTTTGATGGCTTTCAACAAGTGAGTAACTGAGAAATTGTTTAACAGCTTGGGCATGTTCCAACTTGCCCGTTAAGGTTTCCAACAGAGGTGTCTTTCCTGTCGCGACCCCCCACGGTCGGGTCCGGCCCGACATGCAAATCTGCCCGCACATTCTTTCATTACAAAATGTCCGTTAACAATGGAATGTCCGAATAAACTCCTCATGCCAACTTCTTCTGAAAGTTCTCTGTTCTCTGACGACTTCCTGGGTCAACAGAGCCTGAAATGTGGAAGTTTTCAACTTGAAACGGCGAGACGCTGCCGCCTCGAAGCGCAGATCACCGTCAGGTGCCGTGGGCCGTCCTTAAAGCGACACTACCAGACCAAAATCTCTCATCAGCCATTAAAATTTTTAATTCGTGGGCATGCAAGAGTTTTTTCACGCCTGTCGGTTACGTCATTCGCCTGTGGGCAGTCTTTGAGTGAGGAGTCGCCCACACTCTCGTCGTTTTTGCATTGTTTAGGAATGGCTCAGAGACTGCTGCTTTGTTTGATCAAAATTTTTTCAAAACTGTAAGGCACAACTGAGTGGACACCATTCGATAAATTCAGCTGGTTTTCGGTAAAAATTTTAACGGCTGATGAGAGATTTTGGTCTGTTAGTGTCGCTTTAAGGACGGCCCACGGTGCCTGACAGCGATCTGCGTTTCGAGGTGGCAGCGTCTCGCCGTTTCAAGTTGAAAACTTCCACAGTTCAGGCTCTGTTGACCCAGTAAGTCGTCAGAGAACAGAGAACTTTCAGAAGAAGTCGGCATGAGGAGTTTATTCGGACATTCCATTGTTAACGGACATTTTGTAATGAAAGAATGTGCGGGCAGAGTCGCATGTCGGGCCGGACCCGACCGCGGGGGTTCGTGACAGGAAAGACACCTCCGTTGGAAACCTTAACGGGCAAGTTGGAACATGCCCAAGCTGTTAAACAATTTCTCAGTTACTCACTTGTTGAAAGCCATCAAAAGCCGCCTGAATTTTACAAATGGTTTTCAACACGGAGGTGTTTTTCCTGTCGCGGCGCACACAGATTTGCCGAGTCGTCACGGAAACGACTCGGCGAATTTGCGTGCACATCTTTCATTACAAAATGTCCTTAAACAGGGAATGTCCGCATAAAGTCCTCATGCCGGCCTCTTCTGAATCTTCTCTGTTCTCTCACGACGTCCTGGGTGAATTAAGCCTTAAATTAGGATGTTTTCAGGTCGAAACAGGCCGACGACGGTGCCTGGAAGCGCTGCAGGACATCCCGCTCCGTGGGAAGTCCTTACACCGACAGAAACACCCCATAATCTCTCATCAGCCGTTAAACTTTTCACCGAAAACCAGCTTAATTTCTCGAATAGTGTCCACTCGGATATTCCTCACAGGTCCAGAAAAATTTTTGATAAAGCAACGCGTGCCGTCTGGAGCAGCGTGTGAAACAAAGGAATTCAGCCGAGAGGGCGGGACCACATCTCACTCAAGGCCTGTCTACAGGGAAATGATGTCACCGACACGCGTGAAAAAACTCACGCATGCGCACGAGGGTTCAAGCATGATTGGTGGAATCGCACGTCATTCAAATCCATATAGTTAAAAAAAATAAAAGGGTCAGTTTACTGTCTAATAGACCTCGTATATATACACACACACATATATATATATATTTATATATACAGTGGTGGGCACAGCTAACCAAAAAGTTAGCTTCGATAACTGGTAATCAGCTAACTGAAAAGTTATCTTTTTTTAACGCTAAACTGGGTTAAGGTTGTGTGTGATATTAAAGGGCAAAGGATTTGTGAGCTGGAGGGGAGAGTGAACGAGGTGGAGGAGGGGGAGGGAAGGCAGCGTTGTGTGTTACGGTACCTGCTACAACGTGAACAACATCTCACAGCTGTTTGTGACGATCTACAAAACAGGCTGAGACCAAACAACCTTAGAATACTTCAAATACCAGAGGGGAGTGAACAAGGAGATGTGGTTGCTTTTGTGAAGGACTTGTTTCCCAAAGTGCTGAAGCTGCTTCCCAACCTGGATATTAAAGTTGAAAGAGCTCAACGCTCACTCCATCCAGACCGATAGACCCAGCTGCTCTGCCCAGATCAATCATCATCAGATTCCTCCACGCAGCAGTAAGAGACATCGTTCTACAGCAAGCATGGAGCCAAGGAAAGGTGATGTTTCAAGACAAGAGGATATTCTTCGATCACGATTATTCCACTGAGCTACAAAAGAAGAGGGCTGAGGTCCATGGAGTCGTTAAACAGCTTAAGCAAAAGGGCCTACAGCCAAAGTGCCTGTATCCAGCACGACTGAAGCTCAAGATGAATTTGGGAGAAAAAACCTTTTCCATGCTGATGAACGCCGCTGACACTTTGAGGGAGCTGAGTGTCCAGGTACAGTGTGGAGAAGAGTGCATCGAGGAGAGACTGACTGAAGAATGGAACATCAGTGCAAAGAGGAAGAAAAACAACCTGCTGGTGACATCAGATCTGAAGGCCGTGATGGAAGAAGCAGAGGAGAACGAGGGGATATTAAACTACCTCAGTGTGACTCCAGACTAGGGCTATTAAAGTCACATAGATGATTAAGTATGGACAATGAATAAACTGAAGGCAATTACAGCTTGGAAAAAAAAGACAAACTTTAAAGTTGTCACAAATGGTGAACAAAGAAATACATCGTGACGGGGGACTCTTTATGTTTACATGAGTAATTCACACTCACTAAGACCTTTTTACGTCTTTGTGTAACACTGGTCGTTATTGCACATTGTGTGCTGTTTACCACAGAGGGGTCAGGTCACTGCTCTCTGTCCTGTTATCAACAGGGGTCAGACAAGGTTACAGTTCATTTTCTGTGTCTGGCGGGAAACATGGAAGCTCTGTTTTATGCTCATAATGTTCTTACTTTGTTGTACCTGAGGCGAGTAATTAGTTTCATTTTGTTTAGGCTTATACATCTGGAGTTAATTGTCTATATGTTTCTATTATTTTCTAATGAGTGCACAGCACTATGTTACATGAAACAATATAAATACAGGGATGACATTACTCAACTTAATTACCTATAACATAAAAGGAATAAACAACCCATAGCTTCCATAGCTTTACTTCAGGAAACACACCTTACAGAAATAGAAGAGCAGAAATTAAAAAAAGAATGGGTGGATCAGGTTTATAGTAGCTCATACGGGAAATGTAAAAAGAGAGGAGTAGCTATACGCTTTAGTAAATCTAGATATTTTTACTGTGAAAAGATTTACCAGGATGCGGTATATTATGGTCATAGGGACGATTGCTAGACTCAAAATAACTATTCTGAATGCTTATGCCCCAAATGATAAAAAAGCTGCACACTGGGTTGCAGATAACTGCGAAGGTATTTTTTTTTAATGGTTGGAGACTTGAATTGTGTACTGAATAGTAGATTAGATAAATTACCAATGTCCTCTAAACCCCAAACCAGAATGTCCAAGAGTCTGTTGAATAGTTAGGACTGATAGATGCATGGCGCCATCTTCATCCAAATGTGAGATTTCACCTTTTTGTCACAAGTGCATGGGAGTTATTCACGAATGGATCACCTTTTAGTTTTAAAAAAAGATGTGTACTGGGTTAAAAAAAATGTGTGACTGAACCAATGACTATCTCAGACCATAACCCAGTTACCATGGCACTCGACTTGGGATTGGAGCCGTGTATGAAGTACTGGAGAATTAATGTCTCATTATTGGCAGATGTTGGTATAAGAGAAGAAATAAGGTCAGCTATACTTGAATATTTTGCTTTGAATGATAATGGTATGGTTTCACCCTCTGTGTTGTGGGATGCAGGAAATCCATGATAAGGGGAAAAATAATATCTACTGGATCAAAATTAAAGAAAAATAGACTTAAAAAACAATTAGAATTAGAAAATGAAATCAAGAGATTAGAAAATGAACATAAACAATGTGGAACACAAGAAGTACTTGATAAGATAAAAGAAAACAGAACCAAATTAGATGAGCTATTGACATACAAAGCAGAGGGTGCCCTTAGGTTCACTGATAGGAAATACTACAAATTAGGAAATAAAGCTAGCAGATTATCAGCATTTCAACCACAAAAGGCACAAGCCAGTCGTTTAGTTCCTAAAATTAAACAACTTCACTCAAATAATGCTGAAACTTGCCCAAAAACAATATCAGACACCTTTGCTAAGTGTATGAAGAGTCAACTTCAGGAATCAAAAGAGAATAAAATACATAATTTCTTTAAAAACAATTAGATAAATTGACAGCTGATGAAGCCTCTTTGTTAGTAAAACCAATTACGGAAAAAGAGGTGAATGAAACAATTGTTCAACTAAGAAATAATAAGTCACCAGGGATCGATGGGTTCGCAGGAGAACATTATAAAGTGTTTGTTAATGACCTCACTCCGATATTATGTAAACTATATAATTATGTGTTAAATTCAGGGAACCCCCCAAAATCATGGTCAGAGGCTATCATCACAGTCCTGCATAAAGAAGGTAAAGATCCATTGCAGTGTTCTAGTTATCGTCCTATTAGCCTCTTGTATGTGGACTATAAAATATTAACATCTATTTTAGCAACTAGAGTACAAAAATATATTAAGAAATTAATAAAAACAGATCAGACAGGGTTTATTTCAGGTCGCCAAGAGACAAATAATATAATTACAGCATTGAACCTGCAGTCACTGATGGCAAAGGATGCACAAACATCAATGCTTTAAATGCTGAGAAAGCATTCGATTGGGTAGACTGGCAATTTCTAGAACAAACATTAAATGAGATGGGTTTTGATGAAAAATTTAGTAATTGGTTTAGACTGTTGTACAAGAATCCCAAATCAAAAATTAGACTAAACAGACATTGCTCTGACTTTTTTGAAATAGAGAGAGGAATGAGACAAGGTGACTCTCTCTCACCCATCCTCTTTGCCCTCAGCATCAAGCCCCTGGCGGAGACAATACGACAAGACGTTCAAATCGAGGGGACTGAGGATGGTGGGGGGAGAGTTCATAAAATTTCCCTTTTTGCTGATGACATCTTGCTTTTTATAAAACATCATCTTACTTCAATACCTTGACTCATGCAGTGCTTAGAAATTTATGGAGACATCTCTGAATATAAAATTAATCAAAATAAATCAGAGGCTATGATGATATCAGGAAGGTGGCCGGATCAACTTAAAGAGACGGTGTCATTTCACTGGGCTAAACAGGGATTTAGGTACTTAGGAATTATTATAACACCTGAAACTACAAAACTTTTTGTAGTACAAAACGTTTTGTAGTTTCAAACTATAATAAGTTAATTAAACAAATAAGGAGTGATTTAACTCGCCGGGAAGTTCTCCCCTTATCTCTGTAAGGTGAAACAATAAGGATGAATTTGCTTCCTCGTCTCCTGTTTTTATTCCAGTCACTGCCCATAAGCGTTCCAATTTCCATTTTTAACATGCTAAATAAATTGATCTCTCAATTTATATGACAAAACAAGAGACCCAGAATTAAACTTAAAACACTTCATTTGGCTAAAAATAAAGGAGGTTTTGTTGGGAAGGTGTCGTAGCACGGACCCACAACAGGGGGCGCAAAATGAACGGACAATGAGTAAGCCAAAAGGTAACAATTTACTGTTGTGACAATACACAACGAAATGTACAGAAATTGCAAAGTCAATTAACACCAGGTGACGTGTGGGCAGGCTCGAAGATAGAAGACCCCGACGAGAGAGAGACCGCGTCCCACACGGCCTCCACCACCAACGGTCTGAAGAACACCGGAGCCGCCAAGTCCCGAATCCCCAGGTGACCTCTGTCTTCGGCTGTCGACCCTGGTACTGCTGGCAAAAAGCAGAGAAAAGATGAATGAGTGTAACTCCTTACACTCAGTGGTCTATAGTCTGTACACAGTTAGGAGGAGAACCTCCACCTCCGAATCACACACTCGTGCAGCTCCTGGTGTGACCACTTATCTGTAGCGCGGTTGTCGTCGTCACGCTCCACGCCACTTCCCAGATAAGGGCGAACACCACAGGATACCGGCTGCAACAAAAGTTCAGGTTATTACTCAACGTATGAGTCAGCAGAGAAATTACCTTACGGTAGTCGATTTCTCGGCGAGGAGGTGGAGTTCCGATCCGGCTTTTAAGATGGTGATGCTGATGATGAACGAGTGACAGCTGGTGCAGGGGATGAATGACAGCTGTCACTTCTTCAGGGTCCGGCGCCCTCTCGTGCTTGGAGCCCGCACTCCAAGCAGGGCGTCCTCTGGTGGTGGTGGGCCAGCAGTACCTCCTCTTCAGCGGCCCACATAACAGGTTTGGCCCTACCCAATTTGAAATTTTATTATTGGGCAGCTCAATTAGCAGCAATTGTGAGCTGGAGTAGCGGAAATGAGGAGGCAAAATGGGTTCAACTAGAACAGGGTGAAGTTAAAGGTGTACAGTTATCCACCGGACCCTTTATGGACATAAAACATATCAACAGAATGAAGACTGGAAACAAATTAATAAAACATACTATAAAGGTTTGGAAAGAAGTGAAAAGAATGTTAAAGGACACTGGATCGATTTTTTGAGCTATGCCCATAGTGAGCAATGTAGATTTTCCACCTTCAATGTGGGATCATGGTTTTAAGAGATGAGCAGCTAAAGGTCTAATTATCTTTAATCAGTTATTTGAAGAAGCACACTGAAAGTCGTTCACACAACTTCAAGAACAACTCGACCTCCCTTCAAAGGATTTCTATAGATATTTGCAAATTAGGCACTACATTACAAATCATAAAGAAAAATCCCAAATGGTATAGAGCAATATTTTCTAACAATTTTAGAAAAAGTCTTCCAGTAAACAAACATATTTCCCATCTCTTTAAAAGACTTTCAACAGATTTATTTCAGAACACGTACAATGTCAAGGGAAAATGGGAATTAGAATCTAATATGATAACAGAAGACGTAATGTGGGATAAACTTTGTGACAGCAGTCATAAGGGAATCACTGGTCAACAGTGGAAGGAGTTTGACTGGAAACTTAACATCCGATATTTCTATACACTCTTGGTTATTTCAAATTTTGTAAAGGATTCCTCAGCAGCAAAATAGGGGATCATACACACATATTCTGGGATTGTCCAGTCATCTTTGAGTACTGGAAAAATATTAAAGAAGAGATTGAGAAAACTGTTCAAAGAGACGACCCCTCTAAAATTGTTTTTTTTTATTCTGTGTTACATCGGTTGACGCGTTCACTGCTGACCAAAGATATATTTTACACATTTTGTTGTTGATTGCCAAGAAAATCATTACTGTTAATTGTAAAAATGTGAAGTCACCAACGGTAACTGAATGGAAACAGAGGTTAAAACAAGTATATATGATGGAACAAATGACTGCATCATTACAAATGAAAATGGATCTTTTTAACCGGAGATGGTATATGGTCAAAGAGTATTTTCGTCATTAAAGTTTTGGGAACTGATTCTGACATGAAGTTAAATCTGTTCTTTCCTGTCTCTTTGGTATTTAGTTTTTTGTGTGTGTGTGGGCGTGTTATCTTTATTATTGCACTATACAATATGTATCTATTGATGTACGTATGTACCTTTGTACCATATGCAGCAATGATTATATACAGTGTACTTTTATTTCTATTTTTATTTGATAGTAAGTCCCTTCAGCTGCTCCCTTGTTTGCACTCGGGGTCGCCACAGCAAATCCAAGGTGGATCTGCACAAGTTTTACGCCGGATGCCCTTCCTGACGCAACTCCACATTACATGGAGAAATGTGGCAGGGGTGGGATTTGAACCCGGAACCTTCTGCACTGAAACCAAGCGCATTAACCACTTGGCCACATTTGATGTTATTTAATTATTATTGTATATTTTTAGTACTTGTCTCAGGGAATGTTGTGGTTTGAAAAAAAATAAATCGTAAATAAAAAGTTCCAAAAAAAAAACCAAACAAACAAACAAAAAAAAAAAAAAACGGACATATATACTTGATTGTTTATGTGCACCAAACTTTGAAACAGTCCGTTATCCGAATTGAGGCAAAGTGAGTGTGGGGAGCTGCAGCAACACGTGGTCGCACAGCCGCCAGCTTGGGGGGAACAGGGAGCTGCAGCAGCTAAAACTGCGCTGCACCCTGAAGGGGGAAGGGAGTGGCGTAAGCGGGGGGGGTGGGGGATGGGAGCATGCGTATCAGTCTCTGTCCATGTGTGAGTGGCAAATGAGTTAAGTTCGTCAGTTTCTGTCCATGTGTGCTGGAGTTACAGAAGATAAGAAAGAAGGCAGCTGAATGGTTCACCAAGGCCGAAGAAATTCTTCTGGAGGAAAACAACGGGGCGTTTTGTGCTCTCATTAACAACCAAATCCTATTTATTCAATAAAATGTAGTTGAAATAGAAAACCTGTAAAGCCTACTTTTAGTACACAGAAAATTCACAAGACATATTGATAAGGGAATCAATAAAGAATCAGATCGATAAGCGGAATCGATAATGACACAGATTTCAATAAAATCTTATCAATACCCATTATTAATCGTATCAGACCAAATCGCATTGTATCACATTGTGAGGAACTGAATCGCCATCAAATACATATCAAATCACATCAAATCGGGAACAGGGATGAATCTTTTTGAAGACCTGCCATGTGTCTCTGCTAGATGTCAAATAACATCCAACCTATAAAATGATGACATGTAAACCAGGGGTCCACTGACTATCACATCAATGTAGTGCATGTACACCCGTGTGATCAGACTACTACGGCCATCAGTTCACCAACGTGCACACGTATCATTAGCAGCGCGGCAGTGATAGCCCCAGCACGCAATGCATCACAGTATACCTACAACCAGGTGTCGTGTGCCCTGACACACAGTGGACTGATGTGGTGGTTGCGTGTATGGCGTGCGTGTGCATAAACCCGACCCGATGTGAACCGGCAGTAAGGATCCAAAGAGTTGTAGCCAAAACCTCTGATTCGCCAGGGACCTTCCACAGAGAACTCTCCACCCTCATCAACGCTTATAGCTGCTGGACAGCGGGAAGATCCGCTGTCCGCTAAAGGGCTGATGTCCTGGAGAGGGAGAGAGAGCAGCCAGGTGAGCGAGTGAATGGCGAGTACTGTCTAGACGCGGCAACATATGGAATAATTATTTCGTGGTGGACACCGCATCTGCCCCGAATCATGGCGGATGTCACCATCCCACTTCACACCCATGTCACACGGACGCCGTAGCAGCTGATAGCTGCAGTGTGGATGCATGGTGGTCGCCGCGTGGTGGGAAGCGCATCTGGAGCCACTCCAAAGGTGATTAGTTACTTTATTTACACTGTAGTGCCTTGGTAAACAGTTGCATCATCAGTCCTTCTAATGGTTTAGATCAGTGATTCTCAACCGGGGTGCCGTGATCGATCGTCAGGGGTGCCGTGGGCAATTATCAAATATCACCATTATCGGGTGTATGTGCTGTAATAGTGTGGCAGATGGTGTAATGCTCTTTTATTCCAGTAGATGGCAGCAAAGCGTGCAGTAGCGCTGAGCCGTGTGCCGACAAGGAGGCGTGATCGCCATTTTAATTACGGGCAAGTTAGTGATTTGTGTGCATAGAAGTTCACTTAGTCTCATCAAGAAACAGGTGGAATATGCCGGAAAGCTGCGCATGTTGGCAAAGTCACAAACGGAGGAACAAGGGAGACAATATTTCCTTCCATAAGTAAGTGGTTTTGGTTATTGTTGTCACTTTGACCGTGATATTTGGATGATAAACAGCTGTATGTCTCCTGCCGTACCTGTGTCGCCCGATGACACGGATCATTAATTTCACTTATGTCTTCTTGATATTTTCCACTGCTAGACCAATGTCTAGTTAAAATTCTTGTCGTTAGTGACTAAAAATTGTTCGACAAGACTGGGGAGTTTTTTTTGTTTTTTTTGCACCTTAAAATAATGAGATTAATGACCCGCGCTGTGCTGCCACACACACACCGCTGACTTCATGAATGAAACTCGGTCAATAAAGGATAATTGTGTAAAAATATAATATGTATATAAATGTAAATGGTTTTAGGAGCCACGCGGCGTTGAACAGCAGCTGCAGCTCAGCCGAGCAGCGCAGCTTATCAGCGCAGATCCGTGTAACTTTCAACACTAATATTTGTGAATGTGTGTGTGTCAGAGTAAGTTTAATACTTTCCTGACATAATTTAATGTAATTTAATTTTACTGGCTCAGTATCCAGGACAAAATGGCATTTTAACACGTATTTTGCGAGCATTTTTCTGAGTGTGTTCAGTCGCGAATCTCCATTGAAAATGCATTAACATCCAGGTACTTAGTCAATATTTTGCCCGGTTAGGAGGCGTCATGTCGCTGTCCATGAAGGGACATTTTTGTTTAGTGTGCAGCATTGGGACTGCGCTCTCTAGTTCTTATATACAGCTCCATGACTATAGTATACTATGTTACGTCATATCTGTACCGCACGTGTTGCTAACATGCTAACGCACCATGTAGAGACACGAGTTAGTGGTGCATGACACATGACACATGACAGTGGTGTGCCGCAGGATTTTGTAAATATAAAAAGGGTACCGCGGCTCAAAAAAGGTTGAAAATCACTGGTTTAGATGATGTATCGGCCATTATATGTTTATCACAGCTGTGACATTGCGTTCACAAGCGCTGCACTGCTGCGCGTCTCTGTGATGGCATACCGGGTATATATTTCATGGTGAACATTGCATTTGCCATTGTAAGTTGGCTGATCAGAGGACGACACGGATTTTATCACATGGCACAGCAGCCTGGCTGGTGTTCGCCCTGCGCGGTGAGACGCAGCTGGAGGCGTTCCAAAGGCAAGTTTTTATTTTTCTTTAAGTTATGATGGCTTGCTGACAATGGTGCATGGTAGGTAGATGGCGTACATGTCAGGATGTGTTTCACAGAGGTGACACCTTGGTCAGATGCATCGTGGCATGCCACGCACAGCCTCTAGAACACTGTGACATGCTGTGGGGCAGCAATGCAGTTGATGTGTATTACAGCTGTGGCAGGCTGTTCAGGTGCACACGCTATCCCATGGCTCTGAAATGCATGGACTCACAGCAACACACAGTGCTTGTCGTATGACTGAGCACTGTTCACGTCTACTTCACAAAATGAATGTGTGCCACAGACTTTGCACATTACAATATTTCCTTTGTGCACCCTGAACGGGATGCATGAGGGGGTGCAGTCCGGATCATGGTGGCAGGATTAGACATGCCTGTCCATGGCCAATTTCCCTCGAACGTGATCAGACTGTTTTGAATGTTGATTTGATGCCATGAGAATGTTTAGAACGCAGTCAGATTGCAGTTACAGTCCACCTAGACTGTTTTGAACATGTGCTAAACATCTGGGCCGGCCACACAAATTTGCCCAACTGTTGACTGCACCTTGACTTTGCCTGAATGGAGGTCAAATTTTCATTCGGACGGCATTTGGGATCATTCAGACTTAATGTGATGGGGATATAAGTGTTGTCATCAATATAACCGTGAAAAATCTAAGAAATACATTTGTGTGATCAGACAGTTCAGGCTGCCTGACACACAACTTGAAACACAGCTGAGAGGTCCATGTGCATGTGTGCGACATGGTGCATGCTGCTCGTTACACAACAGACACATCAAGACAGACTCATAAAGTAAAATAAAAATAAAAATAAAGCCTACCAGCTCCACTGAGAAGAATAAAATGCAAAATGCAAAACAAACAAACAAAAAAACACTTGTGATTTCCAAAGGCCACTCCACCAAAGAAGTCCCCACGTGTGCAATTACCAGCTGGTGTTGCGGAGCTCCTCACAAAGTTCTCTCACGATTGTGGCAAGTTAGATAGAATGTCCAGTATCTCCAATATGAAAATAACATATTCCAACTTTTTTCCAATGTAAGAAATTCATCTGCATGTCCAGGCAGCCTGTAAAAAACAGTGTTAAGGAGACATTCCGCATGCACATTTACAGCAGGATTAAAATAGCGTCCAGCGACACAGACACCAGCGTCACCACACGTTAGGATCCAAAATCTGACAGACTTTGAAAAAATTAAGAGTTTCTGGGTGAGGTGTGTTGTCTCCTCTCTGTGCAGCCTCTGTAAATCTTCACTTTTGAATGAAAGCTCAGAAGCTTCGTTATCGGACAAAGCAGCATTCGTTTCACTGTCTGTCAGCCATCGGGATGTTTCTGATTTTCCTAAAATGTACATCACATGCGGGGAAATGCACCTACTGACTCGGGGAGGAAAACTGGACCTTTAATTTTTCGTGGGTTTTTTGGGACAATATAGAGCAGGGGTTCTCAATCCAGTCCTCAAGGACCCCTGAACCTGCACATTTTCCATCTCCCCCTGCTCTGCCACAAGCTGGTTTGCTAATTCAGGTGCACAGCCAATTAACTCCTAACAGACACCTGAAAAGATGAAAATTTCAGACCCCTCCATGATTTCTAAGTGGGAGAACTTGCGAAACCTCAGGGTGTCCCACAAAGCTGTCTTTTGTTGTTGTTGTTGTTTTTCCACAGATAATCAAAACAAATATTTCCATGTTGGTATGGAACTCTGCAAACATCATGCAGTGTTTTATTGCTATGTACAACCCCTGGCAATAATTATGGAATCACCGGCCTCGAAGGATGTTCATTCAGTTGTTTAATTTTGTAGAAAAAAAGCAGATCACAGACATGACACAAAACTAAAGTCATTTCAAATGGCAACTTTCTGGCTATAAGAAACACTATAAGAAATCAAGAAAAAAAATTGTGGCAGTCAGTAACGGTTACTTTTTTAGACCAAGCAGAGGGAAAAAAAATGGACTCAATCAATTCTGAGGAAAAAATTATGGAATCACCCTGTAAATTTTCATCCCCAAAACTAACACCTGCATCAAATCAGATCTCCTCATTAGTCTGCATCTAAAAAGGAGTTATCACACCTTGGAGAGCTGTTGCACCAAGTGGACTGACATGAATCATGGCTCCAACACGAGAGATGTCAATTGAAACAAAGGAGAGGATTATCAAACTCTTAAAAGAGGGTAAATCATCACGCAATGTTGCAAAAGTTGATGGTTGTTCACAGTCAGCTGTGTCTAATCTCTGGACCAAATACAAACAACATGGGAAGGTTGTTAAAGGCAAACATACTGGTAGACCAAGGAAGACATCAAAGCGTCAAGACAGAAAACTTAAAGCAATATGTCTCAAAAATCGAAAAATGTACAACAAAACAAATGAGGAATGAATGGGAGGAAACTGGAGTCAACGTCTGTGACCGAACTGTAAGAAACCGCCTAAAGGAAATGGGATTTATATACAGAAAAGCTAAACGAAAGCCACCATTAACACCTAAACAGAAAAAAACAAGGTTACAATGGGCTAAGGAAAAGCAATCGTGGACTGTGGATGACTGGATGAAAGTCATATTCAGTGATGAATCTGGAATCTGCATTGGGCAAGGTGATGATGCTGGAACTTCTGTTTGGTGCCGTTCCAATGAGATTTATAAAGATGACTGCCTGAAGAGAACATGTAAATTTCCACAGTCATTGATGATATGGGGCTGCATGTCAGGTAAAGGCACTGGGGAGATGGCTGTCATTACATCATCAATAAATGCACAAGTTTACGTTGATATTTTGGACACTTTTCTTATCCCATCAATTGAAAGGATGTTTGGGGATGATGAAATCATTTTTCAAGATGATAATGCATCTTGCCATAGAGCAAAAACTGTGAAAACATTCCTTTCAAAAAGACACATAGGGTCAATGTCATGGCCTGCAAATAGTCTGGATCTTAATCCAATTGAAAATCTTTGGTGGAAGTTGAAGAAAATGGTCCATGACAAGGCTCCAACCTGCAAAGCTGATCTGGCAACAGCAATCAGAGAAAGTTGGAGCCAGATTGATGAAGAGTACTGTTTGTCACTCATTAAGTCCATGCCTCAGAGACTGCAAGCTGTTATAAAAGCCAGAGGTGGTGCAACAAAATACTAGTGATGTGTTGGAGCGTTCTTTTGTTTTTCATGATTCCATCATTTTTCCTCAGAATTGAGTGATTCCATATTTTTTCCTCTGCTTGGTCTAAAAAAGTAACTGTAACTGACTGCCACAATTTTTTTTCCTGATTTCTTATAGTGTTTCTTAAAGCCAGAAAGTTGCCATTTGAAATGACTTTAGTTTTGTGTCATGTCTGTGATCTGCTTTTTTTCTACAAAATTAAACAACTGAATGAACATCCTCCGAGACCGGTGATTCCATAATTTTTGCCAGGGGTTGTATTATTATGGTTTTGGTGTATTATTTGACTATACAAGTTGTCAAATTTTGAATGTGCACTGAAGTGCATTTGCATTTTTTGCATCATTGTGTGGCTAATGAACTGTTAGCCACCGTGGCTAACAGTTCTTGAACCCTGCCCGCCCTCGGAACAGCAGCAGTGACAGAAGTTGTGTTTTCAGAAGTGCTGAGTCCGTTACCTTCTCAGTGTGACTGTAGGAGGAGGAACACTGAGCTTTGTTCTGCAACACACGACATCTGCTCTGGAATGTGGCATTCTGCAAAATCAGAACACAAAGTCAGACGTTTCACCGATCAATAACACAACACTGAATTTAACAGTGTCCTTGTGGGCGGAGCCACACAGCACACTGATAGACACACACATCCTGAACTGCAGTAAGAGCACGCACATATGCTCTACAGCACCACCTCATGGTGCACTTCCACCAAACTGAGCACATCCTGGCTGAAGCTGACATATTTGATACCATTTGCTGAGTTTATTAATAAGATACAACATTTGAGTCATTTTCATTGTTCAAAAATGAATGTGAATGAAGAAGTCTTGGTCCAACAGTAAGAGTCCTTTACGACCCCATGACAGCTCTGGAGGAGGACTTCCAGGCTGCTGTGGCTGTGACTGGAGAAATGAAGCACAGAGCAACTTTTGACTGCTGCATCTCCGGCTGCTGCTTCATGGTGGAGTGATGAACAGAAGGACTCTCTGTAAAACATGGAACATGAGGCCCACGAAAGACTGGAGCAGAGATCTGAGGAGTTTTTTTTTGTTTTTTTTTATAAATGTCTTCTCTCACTCAGTCCAACACAAAGCCATGAATAAATCACAACCACAGGAGTCTGGATCTCCTCCTCCAGAGCCGCCGTAGTCACTGCACGCACTGCGTTTTTAGAACAACTGACTGCAAACAGATTTGTCATACACTGTCATTCATTCATTCATTCATTTTCTATATCCATTCAGACTAGCTGAGACTCACGGGGGGGGGGGGGGGGGGGGGGGGGGTGCAGCCTATCCCAGCAGACACTGGGCGAGAGGCGGGGTTCAGCCTGGACAGGACGCCACTCAGTGACAGAGCCACATATAGACAAACTGACACATTCACTCACTCACTCACTCACACCTACAGCCAGTTTTTGCATGTGTTTGTTAGAGTGCGGAGCCGGAGCACGTGAACACGGGGAGAACATGCAAACTCCACACAGAAAGGAGCAGGCAGGAAGAGGACCTGGAAGCTTCTCGCTAACCACTGAGCCACCTAACCAGCACCAAACAGTTTGTATTTCTTAATGACTGATGTAAATGAAGTCCACGACACACTCAGTGATTTGGAAATGTTCATGTATTCATCCCCTGGCTGGTGTGGAATGTGATGATTTACTGTTAATCATCCTATCCAAGATGGCGCCACGTGAAGGCACCCCGGTATTCTGGTGCTCCCTGTTTTGTCTGTTTTTGTGCATAAATCGTGTGTCATCGTGTCCCTACACCCGCGAGGAGCTTCTAAACTTCAGATCATCAACACCCACGGACATTACGCCAGTTTTTTTAGTGCCTGCAGCTGAACTGGTTCACTTTTTGGCCAAAAGAGTGAGACGCCGGCGGAGAGGAAAACGAGCTGGAGCTCTCGTGCGCCTCAGACGAAGGGGCACGCGCACGCCCCTACCTGGGATAATTCTCTCCAACATCCGCCACTCCACAACAAGATGGATGAGCTGGCACTGCTGATGAAGAAGAATAGAGATTTCTCCTCATCTTGTGTACTGTGCTTCACGGAGACGTGGTTAAATGCACAGACACCGGACTGCGCGCTCCAACTAGAGGGATTCCGACTCCTCCACGCAGACAGAGACCGAGCACTCTCTGGTGGAAAAACAAGAGGGGGAGGACTCTGCTTCTATATCAACAACGCCTGGTGCTCCGATGTGACTGTGATCTCCCAACACTGCTGTCCCTCTCTGGACTATCTCCTCATAAACTGCAGACCGTTCTACTCTCCATGTGAGTTTAACTCTTTCATACTTTGCTCTGTGTATATTCCACCGAGCGCGGATGTGCACGAGGCCGAGCGCGCGCTCGCGGATCAGATTATGTGCGTGGAGAGAGACTTTCCGGACTCTCTTGTTATAATTCTCAGTGATTTTAACAAAGGGAATCTCAGTCAGGAATTACCAAAATACAAACAGTTTGTTAAATGCCCGACCAGAGAAGGGAGCACGTTAGATCATTGTTACACGACAGTGAGCGGCGCCTACCGCGCGGTGGCCCGTGCAGCTTTGGGGCTCTCAGATCACGTGATGGTCCACTTGATCCCCACGTACAGACAAGAGACTAAAACTCTCTAAACCTGTTGCGAGGACGTCTAAAGTGTGGAGCAATGAAGCTGTAGAAGAGCTACGCGCGTGCTTGGCCACCACGGATTGGGATATGTTTGAGGCTTCAACAGACAGTCTAGATGACTACACGGACACTGTGACGTCATATATTCATTTCTGTGAAGACAGCATCATCCCACAGCGCACCAGGGTGAGATATAACAATGACAAGCCCTGGTTCACACCTAAACTCCAGCAGCTCCGTCAGCAGAAAGAGGTGGCTTTCAGAGAAGGAGACAGAGACAGCTATAGAGGTGCAAAGTACAGATTTAGCAAGGGGGTGGCAAAGGCTAAATCCATGTACAGTTCACATCTGCAGCAAAGGTTCTCTGCCAACGACTCGGCCTCTGTATGGAGGGGGTTGAAAGAGATCACCAACTACAAGCCCAAAGCACCTCGTTCTATTGACGACCTGAAGCTGGCCAACGACCTGAACGTCTTCTATTCACGGTTTGAAGACAAGGACTCACACCTCCCCACCCCCCACACAACTGGATATTCAAACACCATGGACCTCCCCCCTCTCACCGCTCCCCCCCCTCCCCCCATTTCCCTCTCCGTCCAAGAGGAGGACGTGAGAAGACACTTCAAAAGGCTGAATCCACGTAAGGCCCCGGGCCCAGACTGTGTCTCTCCTGCCACCCTGAGACACTGTGCTGATGAGCTGGCCCCAGTCTTCACGGGGATCTTCAACACCTCCCTGGAGTCATGCCATGTTCCAGTCTGCTTCAAGTCCTCCATTATAATTCCAGTCCCCAAGAAACCACGCGTCACTGGATTTAATGACTACAGGCCTGTGGCTCTCACGTCTGTAGTCATGAACACCTTCGAACGCCTGGTTTTATCCCACCTGAAGTCCATCACCGACCCCCTCCTGGACCCCCTGCAGTTTGCCTACAGAGCCAACAGGTCTGTAGACGATGCCATAAACCTGGCCCTGCACTCCATCCTGCAGCACATGGACTCCCCAAGAACCTACGCTAGGATCCTGTTTGTGGACTTCAGCTCTGCATTCAACACCATCCTTCCGGCTTTGCTCCAGGACAAGCTTTCTCTGCTCCACGTGCCCAACTCCACCTGCAGGTGGATCACAGACTTCCTGACGGACCGGAGTCAGCATGTGAGGCTGGGAAAGAATGTCTCGAACACTCGGGCTCTCAGCACAGGATCTCCACAGGTCCTTTCCCCTCTGCTCTTCTCCCTGTACACTAACTGCTGCACCTCCAGCCACGATTCTGTAAAGCTCATCAAGTTTGCGGACGACACCACCCTCATCTGACTCATTTCGGATGGGGATGAGTCTGCCTACAGGAGGGAGGTGGACCGGCTGGTGACCTGGTGTAGCAGCAACAACTTGGAGCTCAACGCCCAGAAAACAGTGGAGATGATCGTGGACTTCAGGAAAGCCACAGCCCCCCCGCCCTCACCAACAGCCCCATCACCACTGTGGACTGTCACCGCTTCCTTGGCACCACCATCACCCAGGACCTCAAGTGGGAGTCAACCATCAGCTCCCTCATCAAGAAGGCCCAGCAGAGGATGTACTTCCTGCGGCAGCTGAAGAAGGCCAAGCTGCCTGTCCAGCTGATGGTGCAGTTCTACACGGCCATCATCGAGTCCATCCTCTGCTCCTCCATCACGGTGTGGTACGCTGGGGCCACAGCCAGGGACAGACACAGACTGCAGCACATTGTGGCCTCTACTGAGAAGGTGATCGGCTGTAACCTTCCATCTCTCCACGACCTGCACGTCTCCAGGACTCAGGGCCGAGCAGGTCGGATCACACACTCAAAGAAATGAAACATGCATATTGCTGGAATTAAATAACTATTTCATGTTAAATTTATTAAATGTCGTGTTCAAAGATTAAATCAAGTCAGTTTTGCTGAAATAACCTTACAGTATTGGTTTTTAGGATTATTAGACCTCATTGGGTTGGATTTATGTGATGCCGTTGATTAAACTGCATTAAGGTTGTCCCAATGCGCTCTCCGTACTTTCTTGCACACGGTCAGTAAGGCAGAGGGGGGAGCACCACACCGACCATTTTGTTGAACTCCAGTGCACGTTTCGGCTAGATTCATATGATGCAACGGATTTGTCTGTTACATTTTAATCCGTCATCGTCAATCTACTTCCTGGTAAGTTCCATATATTTTTTTACAATATTGAAAGTAGACCTGCATTGAAATAAATGTGGTCAGATTTCAGAAAGAAATAGCTGATATGTATTTCTAAGACCCTTATGAATGCAGTAAAGTAAATCTGTAAGCCCAAATTTGTAATTCAGCGGAGAAATCTTCGTATAAAAATGACAAATTTGCAGTTAAAATTTAGCCCTCTGTGAAAACAGTTTGTACTGTTGTGTGGGCCGCTGAAGAGGAGGTACTGCTGGCCCACCACCACCAGAGGGCACCCTGCTTGGAGTGCGGGCTCCAAGCACGAGAGGGCGCCAGACCCAGAAGAAGTGACAGCTGTCACTCATCCTCTGCACCAGCTGTCACTCGTTCATCATCACCACCATAAAAGCCGGACTGCAACTCCACCTCCCCGCCGAGAAATCGACTACCATTACCAAGGTAATTTCTCTGCTGAATTTAAACTGTGACTTACGTCTGATCTGTTTGCAGCCGTTGTCCTGTGGTGCCCTTTCAGCTGGGTTGGCGGTCAGTGAGAGAAGCGACGTCTTCTCCTCTCACTCCATCCAGATAAGTGGTTACAGGAGCTGCTAATGTGTTCCTAGTTTGGAGGTGGAGGTGCTCCCTCCTCACTGTGTTTGGACTGAGAATTACTGAGTGTGCGGACTCACACTCACTCATCATATTTCTGCTTTCTGCCAGCAGTACCAGGGTCGACAGCCGAAGACAGAGGCCACCTGGGGACTAGGGACTTGGCGGCTCCAGTGTTCTTCAGACCGTTGGTGGTGGAAGCCGTGTGGGACGCGGCTTCTCTCTCGTCGGGGGTCTTCTATCTTCGAGCCTGCCCACACGTCACCTGGTGTTAAATTGACTGTGCAAATTACTGTACGTTTCGTTGTGTATTATCACAACATTAAATTACCTTTTTGGCTTATTCATTGTCCGTTCATTTGCGCCCCCTGTTGCGGGTCCGTGCTACGACACCTTCCCAACATGTACAGCCGTATCATTTCCATGACGTCAGGGACAAGACGACGCGCTCCCGCCTTCAGTCCGATCCTGCATTGAAATTGATTTTATCTGTTAGTAATGTTACTTATACAGGTCCTGGTTTCAACATCCAAAAGTAAGCTGCACTGAATGTGAGATACAGATCTGTGTACTCAGATCAGCAACGACATCGACAGCGGGCGCCGTTCTTCCTCTCCCGCTCTCTGCCTCCACTGCGCTTATTAAGTCTGCGGGCTCGTTAACGAGCTCGTTAACTGCCGACGCGGGCCACTCACACCGCCCGTGTCTGCTTTGCAGCCGGGGTGTTGTGCCAGATTCAGCGCACAACACTGGCATCACCTCTCTGTCTACTGAATGGAGCTGCAGCACACTTGGCACAAGTCCTGAGATTACGCTCGCTGTTTTAATGCGAAGCGGCCAGTACACCTGTTGCTGCAAGGACAGACTTCTTGCGGCAAAATCCACAGCACCGCACGTCTTGGCAGTCTGAGCCCCAGAGCTCCATGGACGCTGAGAGAGGTTTATATATTTTTAATGACTGGGATTCTTTGCGGGTCTCGCCTCCATAGCCTGCGATGGTACCGGAGGCGAAAGACAGTAGATTTTCATTGCGACACCACTCAATCAAACGGGCGTATGAAAAAGTCCCCCAAAATAATTTTCAAGCACAAATAAAAGAAATGTGTACTCACCAAACGTGCCGCAAGACACTATGAAGTTTTAAAAAAAAGTAGATCCTCCAATATAAGACAAGAAAAAGGTGCAGATGCAAACTGACGTAAATCCACAAATTACAATTGGCGCAATACATGCTGGGAGAGGGTCTTGTCCATGACGTCTCGGCAGCGTCCATGATGAGAGGGACAATTTGCGGAGGGCTAAATGTTAGCTGTAAATTTGTCATTTTCAAATGAAGATTTCTCCGTTGAATGACAGATCTGGGCTTGCAGATTTACTTTACTACATTCAGAAGGATCTCATGTGTAAATGTAAGTCATTTTTTGTTCAAAAAATCTGACTGCATTTTTTTCAATGCAGGTCTCCTTGAATGAAACAGTGCATGTTCTACATTAGGCAAGGTACATTTGTATGTAATTTTAGTTTTGTGGCCAGTGGCGGATTGTGGCTATGAGAGGACTAGCCTAATGGGCCTTTCACACTGAATACGTCAAATGCGTCAAAAATCGGTCTAAAAAGCATTATTTTCAATGAGACACGTTGCTTTTTAGATGCGTCGCGTCAAAAACCGGCGAAACCGACGCTTCTGACGGGAGTGCACATTGCCACTTGTCGGCAGGCTGACGCTCTAAGTTCAATCCAATCCAACTTTCGATGCTCTGAGCTGTGATGTACCTTTGCGTTGTCCAATAGGAATGACACGTCGGGCCAAAACACGGAAGACTCGTGGCAGAAACCACTGATCTCTACAAAACAAACGTGTCACGGGACTGCTCGTTTATGGAGCCATTTTCTGAAGAAAAATCCTTGGAAATGCTTTTTGTTGTTTGTTACATCAGAATTTCTGATTACTATTAAAAAATTTTTAGAACACTTGTAATAAAAATAGCTAAGGATTTTTACCTTTAACCCCCAGTAAAACTCACGGGAGGCTACATGAACCGATTAGCGTTTGGAAGCCAACATTGCCTGACGAGATGGCCACGGAGGCCTCAGAATCACCACTTTGATGACAAGTTGTAGCTTGAGACCTGTAATTGACTACTGATTTGTAATATCTATTGGGAAATAGCTGTGTTGGATACATAATACTCCAATGTGTAATTAGTAAAAAAAATAATAAACTAGTGAAGATAATCTGGCCACTTTAACTGGGGCAAGGGCATGTCTATGTTGCTTTTTGGCTGTAGATTTCCACATTCTGAGCTTGCATTATAAGTGTGTCATTTTATGTAGTGTGTTTAAAATTGGCATTAATTTTGAATTTCATTTTTCCAGCTCATAATGGATGCAAAGACTGTGGCTTTAATAGTGAGTATTTTTTTTCTTTTGGGGGGGGGGGGGGGGGCATACACTGAGAAGATTGGTTCCTTCAATTTTCAAACAGTCAAACATTCTGTCAAAGGGGGAATATCAACAATAGGTTAATTTCCTTTTGAATGATATTTGTTTGTCTTGTGTTCTGTTTTAGGTGAATGCCGAATTTACCCGCATCACAACTGTACCACTTCTGCCAAAATTCATGTCCCAGCTAGATGGCTACTCTGATCGCCTACTGAAAGTGTTCAGAAATAAGGGGGGTGAAGGAGGACGCAAACTCAGATTGATCACGGCAGCCATGGACAAGGTATGTGACCTTTTCACATTAAGAAATATGACCTTGCTTTCCCCTTTACTCCCTGAAGGCCAGGTGTTG
Source organism: Thalassophryne amazonica (assembly GCF_902500255.1). Classification (NCBI taxonomy): domain Eukaryota; kingdom Metazoa; phylum Chordata; class Actinopteri; order Batrachoidiformes; family Batrachoididae; genus Thalassophryne; species Thalassophryne amazonica. Next base: position 99,043,726 of record NC_047115.1, on the reverse strand, counting down.
CAGTGACCATAGATATCATATACCTACATAGCGTATTGCCTATTCCTTACTATTAGGGGCAGTTTGGCTATGGCACCGCCATATGAGTCTGGTCATGAAGGGTCTTTGCTCCGTTGACTTCCATTCATTTTGCACTTGCCTGTGATTGCCCCCTAGGCAGAATCTAGAAGCTGTAACAGCCGGAAGAGAGCGATAATGTTATTACTGGTATAATAAAATAATTAATAACATTATCTCTGACACTTAACTCTAAAAAGTGTCTGTTGGACACCACCTGCAGAATAATATTTTGGTTATTACCTCTTAATTTCTACCACTGCTTGTTGACTTTGCACAACAGTAGGCAAAATGGATTCACAATGAGTTTTGCTTCCTAACTGTCTGTCTGTGCGACTGTCTGCTGCTGTGTTGCCTACGAGGAGAGCCGAACACACACGGTCATACACTTGTATTGGGCAAATACACGCACGCACATCTATGTGTCGCATGATATCAATCAATCAATCAATCAACTTTTTTCTTATATAGCGCCAAATCACAACAAACAGTTGCCCCAAGGCGCTCCATATTGTAAGGCAAGGCCATACAATAATTATGAAAAACCCCAACGGTCAAAACGACCCCCTATGAGCAAGCACTTGGCAACAGTGGGAAGGAAAAACTCCCTTTTAACAGGAAGAAACCTCCAGCAGAACCAGGCTCAGGGAGGGGCAGTCTTCTGCTGAGACTGGTTGGGGCTGAGGGAAAAAACCAGGAAAAAGACATGCCGTGAAGGGGGGCAGAGATCGATCACTAATGATTAAATGCAGAGTGATGCATACGGAGCAAAAAGAGAAAGAAACAGTGCATCATGGGAACCCCCCCACAATCTACGTCTAAAGCAGCATAACTAAGGGATGGTCCAGGGTCACCCGATTCAGCCCTAACTATAAGCCTTAGCGAAAAGGAAAGTTTTAAGCCTAATCTTAAAAGTAGAGAGGGTATCTGTCTCCCTGATCTGAATTGGGAGCTGGTTCCACAGGAGAGGAGCCTGAAAGCTGAAGGCTCTGCCTCCCATTCTACTCTTACAAACCCTAGGAACTACAAGTAAGCCCGCAGTCTGAGCGCGAAGCGCTCTAATGGGGTAATATGGTACTACGAGGTCCCTAAGATAAGATGGGACCTGATTATTCAAAACCTTATAAGTAAGAAGAAGAATTTTAAATTCTATTCTAGAATTAACAGGAAGCCAATGAAGAGAGGCCAACACGGGTGAGATATGCTCTCTCCTGCTAGTCCCCGTCAGTACTCTAGCTGCAGCATTCTGAACCAACTGAAGGCTTTTTAGGGACCTTTTAGGACAACCTGATAATAATGAATTACAATAGTCCAGCCTAGAGGAAATAAATGCATGAATTAGTTTTTCAGCATCACTCTGAGACAAGACCTTTCTGATTTTAGAGATATTGCGTAAATGCAAAAAGGCAGTCCTACATATTTGTTTAATATGCACTTTGAATGACATATCCTGATCAAAAATGACTCCAAGATTTCTCACAGTATTACTAGAGATCAGGGAAATGCCATCCAGAGTAACGATCTGGTTAGACACCATGCTTCTAAGATTTGTGGGGCCAAGTACAATAACTTCAGTTTTATCTGAGTTTAAAAGCAGGAAATTAGAGGTCATCCATGTCTTTATGTCTGTAAGACAATCCTGCAGTTTAGCTAATTGGTGTGTATCCTCTGGCTTCATGGATAGATAAAGCTGGGTATCATCTGCGTAACAATGAAAATTTAAGCAATACAGTCTAATAATACTGCCTAAGGGAAGCATATATAAAGTGAATAAAATTGGTCCTAGCACAGAACCTTGTGGAACTCCATAATTAACTTTAGTCTGTGAAGAAGATTCCCCATTTACATGAACAAACTGTAATCTATTAGACAAATATGATTCAAACCACCGCAGCGCAGTGCCTTTAATACCTATGACATGCTCTAATCTCTGTAATAAAATTTTATGGTCAACAGTATCAAAAGCAGCACTGAGGTCCAACAGAAAAAGCACAGAGATAAGTCCACTGTCCGAAGCCATAAGAAGATCATTTGTAACCTTCACTAATGCTGTACTATGATGAATTCTAAAACCTGACTGAAACTCTTCAAATAGACCATTCCTCTGCAGATGATCAGTTAGCTGTTTTACAACTACCCTCTCAAGAATCTTTGAGAGAAAAGGAAGGTTGGAGATTGGCCTATAATTAGCTAAGATAGCTGGGTCAAGTGATGGCTTTTTAAGTAATGGTTTAATTACTGCCACCTTAAAGGCCTGTGGTACATAACCAACTAACAAAGATAGATTGATCATATTTAAGATTGAAGCATTAAATAATGGTAGGACTTCCTTGAGCAGCCTGGCAGGAATGGGGTCCAATAAACATGCCGATGGTTTGGACGAAGCAACCAATGAAAATAACTCAGACAGAACAACCGGAGAGAAAGAGTCTAACTAAATACCGGCATCACTGAAAGCAGCCAAAGATAACGATACATCTTTGGGATGGTTATGAGTAATTTTTTCTCTAATAGTCAAAATTTTGTTAGCAAAGAAAGTCATGAAGTCATTACTAGTTAAAGTTAATGGAATACTCAGCTCAATAGAGCTCTGACTCTTTGTCAGCCTAGCTACAGTGCTGAAAAGAAACCTGAGGTTATTCTTATTTTCTTCAATTAGTGATGAGTAGAAAGATGTCCTAGCTTTACGGAGGGCTTTTTTATAGAGCAACAAACTCTTTTTCCAGGCTAAGTGAAGATCTTCTAAGTTAGTGAGACGCCATTTCCTCTCCAACTTACGGGTTATCTGCTTTAAGCTACGAGTTTGTGAGTTATACCACGGAGTCAGACACTTCTGATTTAAAGCTCTCTTTTTCAGAGGAGCTACAGCATCCAAAGTTGTCTTCAAAGAGGATGTAAAACTATTGACGAGATACTCTAACTCCCTTACAGAGTTTAGGGAGCTACTCTGCTCTGTGTTGGTATATGACATTAGAGAACATAACGAAGGAATCATATCCTTAAACCTAGTTACAGCGCTTTCTGAAAGACTTCTAGTGTAATGAAACTTATTCCCCACTGCAGGGTAGTCCATCAGGGTAAATGTAAATGTTATTAAAAAAATGATCAGACAGAAGGGAGTTTTCAGGGAATACTGTTAAATCTTCTATTTCCATACCATAAGTCAGAACAAGATCTAAGATATGATTAAAGTGGTGGGTGGACTCATTTACTTTTTGAGCAAAGCCGATAGAGTCTAATAATAGATTAAATGCAGTGTTGAGGCTGTCATTCTCAGCATCTGTGTGGATATTAAAATCGCCCACTATAATTATCTTATCTGAGCTAAGCACTAAGTCAGACAAAAGGTCTGAAAATTCACAGAGAAACTCACAGTAACGACCAGGTGGACGATAGATAATAACAAATAAAACTGGTTTTTGGGACTTCCAATTTGGATGGACAAGACTAAGAGACAAGCTTTCAAATGAATTAAAGCTCTGTCTAGGTTTTTGATTAATTAATAAGCTGGAATGGAAGATTGCTGCTAATCCTCCGCCACTGGCCCGTGCTACGAGCATTCTGACAGTTAGTGTGACTCGGGGGTGTTGACTCATTTAAACTAACATATTCATCCTGCTGTAACCAGGTTTCTGTTAGGCAGAATAAATCAATACGTTGATCAATTATTATATCATTTACCAACAGGGACTTAGAAGAGAGAGACCTAATGTTTAATAGACCACATTTAACTGTTTTAGTCTGTGGTGCAATTGAAGGTGCTATATTATTTTTTCTTTTTGAATTTTTATGCTTAAATAGATTTTTGCTGGTTATTGGTGGTCTGGGAGCAGGCACCGTCTCTACGGGGATGGGGTAATGAGGGGATGGCAGGGGGAGAGAAGCTGCAGAGAGGTGTATAAGACCACAGCTCTGCCTCCTGGTCCCAACGCTGGACAGTCACAGTTTGGAGGATCCAAGAAAATTGGCCAGATTTCTAGAAATGAGAACTGCTCCATCTAAAGTGGGATGGATGCCGTCTCTCCTAACAAGACCAGGTTTTCCCCAGAAGCTTTGCCAATTATCAATGAAGACCACCTCATTTTTTGGACACCACTCAGACAGCCAGCAATTCAAGGAGAACATGCAGCTAAACATGTCACTCCCGGTCTGATTGGGGAGGGGCCCAGAGAAAACAACAGAGTCCGACATTGTTTTTGCAAAGTTACACACCGATTTAATGTTAATTTTAGTGACCTCCGATTGGCGTAACCGAGTGTCATTACTGCCGACGTGAATTACAATCTTACCAAATTTACGCTTAGCCTTAGCCAGCAATTTCAAATGTCCTTCGATGTCGCCTGCTCTGGCCCCCGGAAGACAATTGACAATGGTTGCTGGTGTCGCTAACTTCACATTTCTCAAAACAGAGTCGCCAATAACCAGAGTTTGATCCTCGGCGAGTGTATCGTCGAGTGGGGAAAAACGGTTAGAGATGTGAACGGGTTGACGGTGTACACGGGGCTTCTGTTTAGGGCTACGCTTCCTCCTCACAGTCACCCAGTCAGCCTGCCTTCCCGACTGCCCGGGATCTGCCAGGGGGTAACTAACGGCGGCTAAGCTACCTTGGTCCGCACCGACTACAGGGGCCTGGCTAGCTGTAGAATTTTCCACGGTGCGGAGCCGAGTCTCCAATTCGCCCAGCCTGGCCTCCAAAGCTACGAATAAGCTGCACTTATTACAAGTACCGTTACTGCTAAAGGAGGCCGAGGAATAACTAAACAAATACATATACCTACAGCGATGGCAAGGGGAGGCAGGTTCATGTAAGGCAAGGAAGAACCGCACATGCGCACATGCGGTTCTTCCTTGCCTTACATGAACTTTACGTTTTGACCCTGCAGCCGGCTAAAAGAAATTGGATGTGCGTGAGATCTGATTGGGAAGGGGAGGCAGGTTGCCATCTCTGATTGCACTTTTTTTTTTAATCTGTACCTTCCCAATCTTGTTTATTTATCTTTCCTCAAATTGTATGTAATAGAAATATAACATTGAGTATCAGGGGCCCCCAGTATTGTGACTGCCATAACCCTGAGGTGCTATAAGGGCTTCTTTCTTTCTTTCTTTTTGTGGTGTTCTAATAATGTTTAATGCTTTGTGTTCTAATCATGTTTAATTATTTTAAAGTTAACGATAATACTTAATTTTTATTTGAACCGGACACTGACTCATTTAAATATTCCAATCCTTCAGGTAACAATTGGTCCCAGAAAAGTTGTAGACCCCTGCTTTATATTGAAAAAAATTTTGAAATCCCCCCCTCTCTCTCGCTCAGAATCCCAGTGTTGAGATGCACAGAGAATGTCTCCTCAAAGGGTTATGCGTCTACATAAATGAACAGCCTGAAAGCCTAGTAAGGACCTACCAGGTAAGCTTTAATTAAGAGTATGGACCTTACCTTAGTAATAGTCACTGATGTTAACATACTACTTTTTGCCAATTTGAAATTTTGGCTACGGTGGAGGAAATGAGTATTTGATCCCCTGCTGATTTTGTTAATTTGTATAGGTGCAGGTCATATAATTAGAATATCATGAAAGCTGAATATTGTCACTAATTTCAGAAAGTGAAACCCATATCTTGTACAAATTTGTTACAAATGGAGTCAAACACAGCAAGGCTTAATTTCTTGATATTTGATAACTATGGCTCACAGATGATGAAAATGCTAAATTTAGCATTTCTGAAAATGAGATTTTATTAATCAATTATTAATTGTGTATTAAACAGAAAATGTTAAGCTTCTGAAAAGTATTCTCATTTCTATGTGGTCAGTACTTGGTTGAACCTCCTTTTATAACTGCATTAGTGATCAGCCTGTGGGCACTGCTCAGGTGTAGTGGATGTCCTGGATTTTTAAATTGCATGCTTGTGGTTATCTGCATTTTTGGATCTGGTGTCTTATTTTCCTCTTAATAATACCCCACACATTGCTGGCCAGTGAAGTACAGTAGCACCATGGTGACTGAACCAACCTTTCGTATATTTGAAATTGTGGGTAGTGGCAAATCCTGCTGTTAAGTGAAATTGGTATGTTCATAGTTTATTCAGCAAAATGAAGCATAACGTTTTTTTTTTTTTTTTTATATATCTGGTGATTGATACTAGTCGACTGTAGACTAAAAAAAAAAAAAACACAGTTTACCCCTCAGGTGACACGGCTCCCCATATCAAATGTTGTAAACTTCATGCAAGATTTCAAGCAGATTCAGTATCTACACTGTTCATACAAGACCTGGATTTCCAAATGGATTGTAAAATGTATTTATTTTTAATGTAAAAAGCAGACTTTGAACTGGAGCAAATGTCCAGTTGTTTTCCTCCATAGCCTTGGCAAGATAATTAAGACATATGGTTCAGGAGTGGCTTCTTATGAGGAATGTGACATTTGTAGACCATTAGAGAATTTCATGCTTCATTCTGCTGAATAACTCTATGGAGATGTTGATTTCATTTTACCACAGGATTTGACACCTACCATGGTGTTACTGTACTGTGATTGGCCTGCAAAGTTAAGTGGTTAGAACCCAATAGAGAATGTGTGTGGAATTATCAAGAGTAAAATTGGAGGCACCACACCCAACAATGCAGATGACCACAAGCATGCAATTAAAGCATCCTGGGCATCCACTACACCTGAGCAGTACCCAAAGGCTGATCACCTCCATGCCACGCCACATAGACGCAGTTCTTTATGCAAAAGGATGCCAGGAATGCCATGGAACGCTTCAGAATTAGCATACTTATTCAGAAGCCTAAATTATAACACCCTTTATTATTGATCCAGCAATGTTATAATTTTCTGTTTTTTCAACATCTGTGAGCCAAATATCAAGAAATAATTGTAAAGAATATTTCATTCAATGTGTAATGCATCTATACAATAGCTAGGTTTCACTTTATGAAATGAGGGGCAAAAAAATATTCAACTTTTTCATGATATTCAAATTATAATACCAGCACCTGTATACTGACTAACAAGTGAACTCTGTAATTGTAATGGTATGTTTATTTTAACAGTTTGTGAGAGAAAACCAATTGTATGTTTCATGTCACTGTCAGGATGTTGATCCTGAGGCAACCTGTGGGATGGAGGCCACCATTATTGGGATCTATGTGATAAAACATGAGGGAGCAGAGCCCGACGAGGATCCTGAAGATGTTGGAATCGTCATTGAGGGGGTGGAAGTTCTGCACGGTCTGAGAAACACTGCAAATGCATATGCGCTGCTGCTCGGCCTCATTTACTGCCTGAATTTAAGTTACCCAAAAGAGTTGAAGAGCACGTTTGAATTTCTACAGAAAGTGATCATGGAGTTGGATGGCAGGCGACACTCCACAAAGTTGCAAGTCCTTAAAAACCGGCTCCTTCAGTGATCTTTTCAACGTGTCCTCTCAACATGTGCAGTGCTAGCTGGATAACACACTCACACACACACACACACACACACACACACACACACACACACACACACACACACACAATTGTCTCACACATAAAGCATTGCTGATCATTTGAACTGGAGATGGAGGTGACTGTCTAATGGGGTGAAACTGAATGGAATGCCAACAAGGAATGTTAACCAGTGAATGACACTCTGTGACTCTCAAGCCATGTTTCACTGCTCAAAAGAGGATGGCTCATACCTGGAAAAGAGACCTGTAAAAAGCAGCCAAAAACTCCTTTAGTCAACACAAGACTTTGCTGCAAGGCATGACGACGAGTCAGCATGGCAGACTTTTTTTGCATTGTTTGAACATCCTTGGGACTTGTTGGGCATTGCACTGAAATCTTGGGAGTCGTCAAACATCTCCCAGTAGGTGCTACTGGTTTGTGATTGTTGTCTTTTTTTATCCAATCTAACAAAAATCTAATCACGCCAACATAGTTCTTGTCAGTCCTCACTTGACATGCTGGATCTGACAATATTTTTGAGGAAGGAGTGTTGTTTATCGTCTTTTTACTGTCAGCCTGGTTTTTATGCTGTTAGGCTTTTTGTTTGCATTGGTAATGCTGCCAAATGTCAAAAAGTGACTTGTTGGGTATTGCACTGAAGTCTTGGGAGTCCTCGAGCATCTCCCAGTAGGTGCTACTGCTTTTTGATTGATATTTTAACAATATACCGGCCCTTTTTGCAAAGTTTATTTATTTCCATAATAAATACTGTATATAAATCAATGGCCATTCACGTCTACGTATTACCAAACCTGTTTTAATGCTTAAAACTTGACTGTGGCTGATTGCCTGTGGTATTTCACGGGAGTTATGGAAACCCACATTACCTGTCAACTTTTGGTTGCTGTTAAGTCTTTATTTTTTAGTCTATTGTCCCTGAAATTCCTCTTGGTAACATCCCATTGACTCTCAATGGGGTTTTAGGTCAGGGTGAGTTAGAATGCTCATACCACCAAAGCAACTAAACGTGGTCTGGTAATCTATGGGGTATAATCAAGAGGGAATTGAGGTTCACCAGATCCAAAATCAAAAAACAGCTGACAGCAAAGCATCAAGGATATCTGTGCTTCCATAACTCTCATGCAATGCCACTGCCATTCACCTCAATGCTAAGCCTTCCTAATCAAGTACTGACCATTAACATGTAGTTTAGAATGTACCATATTTCCAGATTTGATGTGATCCAAATTTCTTTGTTTTTTGTTTGTTTGTTTTTTCTGAAGAAAATGGTCATTTCATCACAATATTCTAATTTTTTGAAATCCTGTATTCATGTTGGTTTTTTTTTTGACCCGGAAGCCCAAAATATGTAAGAATAAACAAATGAATTCTTGGAATAGTTTAAAATGCTGGTCATGAATCTACAATCTATGGAAGTTTAATATTTTTGATGGAATTATGGAAATAGACTTCTCCATGATATTCACATTTTGTGGAAAGCTGCTTTGTTTAGTATTGTTCAAAAGTTGTCATTTTAATTGATACCACATTGATTGATACTTGTGCTTGAGCTTGTTTTGGGCAGTTACATGTTTTCTTTGCTTTGGTAATGCTGCCAAATGTTTTCTGTTTTTTTTTTTTTTTATGCACTTAAAGATGCCTGTGCACTTTAGAGAAAGAGACTTCGCCTGTGTTGCAAAGTAACCTTTTTTTGACATTGTAATCTGCCCATCTGTTTTCATATTGAAAGATGACAAATAAAAGACAAATAAAACTTGGTTAAATAGTTCTTTTGCGTCATGTAATGAACAAATGCAGACAGTACAGAACACAGAAATATAAATTAAACACAAGTTCATTAAATAAATCCAACATACCAAATACAATGTGATGTTAATTAAATCCAACATAACTTCTTTAGCTAAATCCAAGATGGCTTTATTTAATAACATCTATGCAACCTTGTGTAGTAAATCTAACATAACTCTGTTCAATAAACTGAACATAACTGTATTCAATACATCTAAATTAACACAGTTTTGTGGGACCGGTTGCCATAACTCAGTTAAGTAAATCCAACGTTTTCTTTTTTTGAGTGCAGCTGACCCTTCTCACCCTGCACACAGTCTATTCAAACCACTCCCCTCGGGCAGGAGGCTACGATCCATCCGGACCAGAACCTCCCGCCATAAGAACAGTTTCTTCCCCTCTGCCGTTAGACTCATGAACTCCTCATAACTCAGTCACCTTAACCTTAACTCTGTCACTTTATCATTTTATCACAGGGTCACTTTAGACAAATGTACTTTGGTTTTAATTGCACTCCTCCCACTGCACTGTTTTTTTCTGTTCCTCTTTCTTTCTGTTTTTCTGTTGCACACAGCCTTTCATATTTCATATGTCATTTTCATCTTATATTTTGTCTTATTTTGGCACATATTGTATATTTTATCTTAGCATTTTATATTGCTCTCTATTTAATGTTGCACCAATATATTGAAGCAAATTCCTAGTCTGTGAATCCTGTTCATTGGCAATGGCAATAAACTTCTTCTGATTCTGATTTTAGATTTATATATATACGAATATCGTATATATATATATATATATATTTTTTTTTTTTTTTCACTTTATAGAAGCATTTTGTTGTCGCTCTTCAGTAACTCTGGACCTTTCATTATATTTGGACTGTATTCATACAGTGCTTTACAGTGATGCTTCACATTCACACACTGAAGTCAGCGTGCTGCCATGAAACACACTCAGCTGCACATGTAGAACAACGTGGGGGTTCAGGATCCTGCCCCAGAGTGATTTCTGGTGTGCTGAGGATTTGAACTGGGGATACTTTGGTCACAAACCCACCGCCTTAACCACAAGACCATCACCTGCCCCCAACTTACTTCTGAACATATTTTAAACTGTGGACTTTATAGCAGTGCTGGTAATTCTGACCAGGACTGGGGTTCTTGACATCACCTCACTCTTTTATCGTGCTGTAGTTGATCTAAGGTCAGCTGAAGGTTTCTGCTCGAATTGATTAAAACATTCATGTCAAACTGTCGGCCTGCGATTTTCTTTATTTTCAAGAAAACTCTGAGTGTGAGCTGAGACGTCTGTCAGATGTTGGTTGATTTGGAATGAGGTTAAAACCACAGCTTTAGGTTCCAGGTACAGGAGATGGAACACCTCCGACTGGCTGATCATCATCTCTTGATGGCTCTTGTGCCGACCCCGTTCCTCACGTCTCTATGGATACGGACATTAACCTCAACACAAACCCTACCCCCATGTACACAAACATTTGTTGTAGCTCTGTACTTCTTGGGCCAGTAAGAATTTCCATTTTGTGACGCGTCCATTGTTCTTCTTCTTTTTTTTTTCTTTTTTTTGAGAGCGTTTTATTGTGGAGTTATTTTTTACTCCAGCTCAGGAAACCAAACTGACCAGCTGATCTGAGGACCAGGTGCCCAAATACATGTGGAATTTTATCTGAAAAATATGTTTGCAATGGCGACAGACAGACCGTGGAGGAAACCCACTGATGACATCATATGATGGACCTCCTGGACTGCTTGAACCTGAGGCAGATTGTTGAGATCCTCACTCACATCAAGGGCCATATCCTCAACTTAGTCATTACTGACTCTGTCTCCATGTCTAATCTCCAAGGATATGACATGGGAGTCTCTGACCATAAGATCATCTCAATGGATTCCCCCCCACAACACTGTATCTGCTTCAGGAACCTGCTTTAAACTCTGAGCGGTCACTTTTTCAAAACGTGCACCGTGGTTTATCAATGAGCTCCGGCGGATGATGGTGGCTGGGCGGGGCCATCAAGCACCGCTTTGTTGTAATAACTGTCCACAAACCCACCGATAGACAACATCAAAAAACTATAGGAGAGCACTGCAGCTGCCCCAGCAACTCTTTACCATAATAAATCATCTGCTCAGACCCCAAACCCACACCTGCATGAATCCCACTAAGGAGCAGTGCAGTCGTTTCATTGCACATTTCACCAATAAGTTAAACACCATCCGCTGCTCACTGTCTGTCTCCTGCCCCCCACCCAGATCAAAGCCAGTGGGCTGTCTCTCTCAGTTCCTCCCCACCACAGTGAGACAGGTTGAGGGCCTCATCCAGAGGATGGGACCCTCAACATGCTCCTTAGACCCCTTCCCTGCTCTGACATTAAGCCCCCTCCTCACTGGTATCTTCAATGACTCTCTCTTGAGTGGCCAAGTCCCACTGGCCTTAAAAACAGAAATAATAATTAGACTACATCTTAAAAAAACCTCTTTGGATCCTGAGGTTACGGCAAACTACCGTCCGATTTCCAACCTTCAATTCCTGTCAAAGATTCTGGAAGAGGTTGTCTTAGTGGCTTTTATTAACCTATAAAATTGTAAATGGACTTGCACCTTCTTATCTAAAGGATCTTGTAAGCACTTATACACCTTCCTGTAACCTCCATTCTCAGGGAACTGGCCATTTGTTTGTTCTGAAGGTCAAGAAAAAGACTGTTGGTGAGCAAGCTTTTTCCTTCCGGGCTCCTGTGGAACGATCTTCCTGTGGACATTCAACTGGCCGGCTCTGTGGATGTTTTTAACCAAAGCTAAAGACCCACTTGTTTACTCTTTGTTATGTTTCTTGAGTTATTTTGATTTGTTTCAAGTATTTTTTTGGTTTGTATTTTATGGCCTGTGTTTGTTTTTACTGCCTGTACAGCATTTTGACTGAAAGTGCTTAATAAATCAAATTATTATTATTATCATCATCATCATCATCATCATTATTATTATCATTATTAGGCAGCTTCAGGATCAACTCAAAAACCACAATCTGTTTGAAAAATTTCAATCTGGGTTTCGACCCTCTCACAGTACTGAGACAACCCTGGCCGGAGGCACCAGTGACCTCCTGGCGGCTGCTGACCAGGGCTCTCCAACACTCCTCCTCCTGGACCACACAGCAGCTTTTGATCCAGTTGACCAGAATATTCTTCTCCACCGTCTCCAGCGCAGTTGGATTTTCTGGCATCACCCTGAAATGGTTCGGGTCCTATCTTACAGATAGAGCTTAGTATGTGGTCTTTGGAGATGCTACGCAAATCCTGGCCTCACACAGTCACTTGCGGAGTCCCACAAGGATCGGTTCTTGTGCCGGCCCTTTACAACATCTACATGCTCCCCCTGGGTCATGTCATTAGAAAGCATGGAGTCTCGTTCCACTGATGACACTCAGCTCTACATGAGATTGGACCTGACCTCCCCCACACTTCCATCAGCCCTCACCTCCTGCCTGGAGGAGACAGAGGCGTGGCTGGCTGAGAACTTTCTCCACCTGAATTCAGCAAAGACCTAAGCTCTTTTAATCTGTAGCCCCACCAGCTCCATTCCAATCCCATTAACTGTACTTTGTTTTCTGGCCAAACCATCACCCTTTCCTCCTCTGTTCTAAATTTGGGGGCCACCTGTCATCATTTGGTACACATTTTTATATTAATTTAACCTTTATTTAACCAGGTTAGTCCCATTGAGATCGAGATCTCTTTTGCAAGGGAGACCTGGGCAATTATAAAGTTTCCAATTCATCTAACCTGCATGTCTTTAAATGTTGGAGGAAACCAGAGCACTCGGAGGAAACCCACACAAACACGGAAAGAGCATGCAAACTCCACACAGAAAGACCACAGGTGGGACTCAATCCCATGACCTTCTTGCTGCAAGGCAACAGTGCTAACCACTAATCCACCGTGCTGCCCATGTTCACCACCTCCGTAAAACTGCCTTCCTCCATCTCAGGAACATAGGTAAACTGTAGAGTGCCTTAACTGAGAGAGCAACGTCAACTCAGAACATGGCGCCATTTTGGTTCCAACTGCAGTGAACTACTGAATGAACCTTTAATATCTACTACATTTTTTAACCACATTTTTTAACCACATACAGCAACACATCCAGGTACAGGTGCTATAAAAATAAATATAAAAATAGTTAAGCTATCAAATTTACAATTTATGATGATTTATTTAATTAATTTAATGCCTGATTTATGCAGCTGCAGCTCTGTAACTCAGTTTAAAGTTCTCCATCTCTGGATTTTGCTTTATTCTGGACTAATTTGACCCTCAACAAGCTTTTCTTTCTACAATCATCACCTCCAAATCAAAGCTAAGCTGTTCAATTTAATCTTTTACTGACTTTGTGCTGTAAATGTGATGTGGACTTTCCTGATCCATTTATCAGCGTGCGAACTGTAAAAACTATTATATATGATGGGAGGCAAAGGACTGAAAGCAGAAAAGTCTCAAATCACAGCCTTTTGTGTCTGATTTAACAGGTGCACATCAGGCTGCGGGTCCAAGTCTGAACACGGTGTGAAAAAATAAACGGCTGGATTTTTAATCACACAAATGACTCTGGTCCCATTTTCCTCAAATCTGTGAGTGCCAGAGCTGAACTTTAATTTGTACCTCTGTTACTGTGCACATCCAGACTGCTCAGGGTTTTTAATGGAAATACATTGTGATCGGACATTTTGTCTGATGTGAGCGAAAATCCGCTGTACAAAATCTGTCATATACAGTGTTTATTACACAGAAAACAATACAAAAACTTTGGGACTTTTTTGTCCGGTGACTGTGAATATCTGGTTTATACGATGACAGTTTAGGTTTTACTGTTTTACTGAACATGTGACTGAACAATAAATTTACCTCTTAAAGCTTTGATGATGAAGTCGCTTCCATCCCACACGGCTGACTTTATTTTCCAAAATTTTTCTTCTGTTCGGATCTGAAGGGAATCTGTACATCTTGAAGCCCTTGTTGTGTCTATTTGTGCCTCCAAATGCACAACAACCCGACATTTTCAGAGAATCAATAAATAACTAATTTTACATGCAGACACATTAACAGCCAACACTGTTTTGTAACCAAGCTGGCACCAGTAGCCACATGACCGTTTTTCGACTGGTCATGTCGCCACTCTCTCAGTTAAGGCACACTACCAAACTCCGCCCCTGCTTCACCCTCTGTGATGCTGAAAGGCTGGTCCACTCCACGCCTGGATCCCTGGTAGGAGCCTTCAAAAGCTCCAACTCATCCAAAACAGTGCAGCCAGGATCCTGATGGACACATCAAGCCAACCCTCAGGACACTTCACTGGCTCCCCGTTCACTTCCACACTGAACACAAAGTCAATCTACTTACTCACCAGTGGATCCATGGAAACACTCCAGAAGATCTCAAAGAACGGCTCACACAACAATCCCCAACAAAACACCTCTGCTCCACAAATACTCACCATCTCTGCCCCCCAGGACCAAACTTCACACAATGGGAGATGGAGCCTTCACTGAGGCTGCTCCACGCCTCTGGAAGGACCTGCCAGAAAGCCTGAGGGCACCACAGACTGTGGAGCATTTCAAGTGGCAGCTGAAGACTTTTCTGTTCAGGAAAGCCAAGTGATGGGACTCCTACTTTCTTCTACAGTGAATTTTTTCGTGTATGTTTTATGAGTTCTTTTAAAATTTGTTAGTGTAGCACTTTGAGATTTGTCTTTTAATGTGCTTAGAAGGCCTTACGTGCTTCATAAATTAACCCTCTGGAGTCTTTGCTATTTTTGGGTGTTTTGACTACTTTTGGTTTTACCTTCATAATTTACCTTAGAAAACTGTTTATAATGTTTGATATCTTTTTTTTCAGCACAACCTCACCTGTGTGACTTTACAGTTTTTCTTTCATTCTGACCTACTGCATTAAAACAGTGACCCAATATTCACCCCAAAACATAAAATTAGAAACAGAAAAAGTTAGGTTTTTACTGTGAATCATTTTTATAACTTAGAATGTAAATATAAATTCTAAATTTCAAAAAGTATATGTAAAAATGTAGCATAAATAAAGTTATATACATCAATTCACATTAAAATGCAGGAAATGCTTCAGGCCTTTTTTGTGGCTATTTACATGTAATAAGATGCTACACAAATTATATTTGTGCCACTCAGAAAAACAATTCCTGTCCAATGCACATCAGAAGCCCCAAAATTTTGTACAGATGTTCCACCTCAATATCCATGTGTCTTTTCCCCTAATTCCTTGTTTTTGTAGTATTTTTCTTGGTACAGACTGTCCTGGCTGTGTTACTGGGAAAAAAAAAAAAAAAAAAAACACAGAAAAAGGTGTTTTTGACTTGGGTGGGGGGGGAGGGGGGGGGTCTCTCTACCTGAACTCGTGTGTTCTCCGCCACTGGAGCCTGCTGACTGCTGGGGCAGTGTGTGTCTCCACCGTACTGTGCTCCAGGACTCGCGATGGAGCAGAAGTGCAGAAGTCCTGAGAAGATGGAATGAGAAGTGCGCGGTCCGATCCACTGTGCAGATCTGTGTGCACAGATCAGTGGATCCACCTGCTCTGATTCGTCCAGGCCACAACAATAAAGTCCATTTCATCATCAGACTGATCACGCTCTGGTTCAGACTCTGATGACGCACTTTGATCGTTTTCATGCAGTTAAAAAAAGAGAGACTTGATGCACAGTTCCAGGCGCCTGATTATTTTGATGCACTAAATAAATAAAGTAACTACACCACACACTAACCACACATGCTAAAACACACTCCAAGCACAGCAAATATCACACACGTTTCAAACCTGTTTGCCGTCTGGTTTTCGCTCCACAGTAAACCACACTTTTCTTCCCTCAGCAAGCAAATTATACTATATATATATATATATATATATATATATATATATATATATATATATAATCTTCTTCATCTTCAACCGCTTAGTCCAATAATTAAGGGTCACAGGGGGCTGGAGCCTATCCCAGTGGTCATAGAGCGTGAGGGGGTTACACCCAGGACAGGACACCTGTCTGTCACAGGGCCACAAACAGACAAACAAACACAGTCACACCCACACGCACACCTACGGACAATTTAAAGATTACAATCCACCTAACCCTCATGTCTTTGGACGTGGGAGGAAACCGGAGCACCCAGAGGAAACCCATGCAAACACAGGAAAAAAAAAAAAAAAAAATATATATATATATATATATATATATATATATATATATATATATACAGTGAGGAAAACGAGGAAAATAAGTATTTGAACACCCTGCCATTTTGCAAGTTCTCCCACTTAGAAATCATGGAGGGGTCTGAAATTTTCACCTTAGGTGCATGTCCACTGTGAGAGACATAATCTAAAAAAAAATAAATCTGGAAATCACAGTGTATGATTTTTTTTTAAATAATTTATTTGTATGTTACTGCTGCAAATAAGTATTTGAACACCTGTGAAAATCCTGTGAAAAAAGTGGGAGAACTTGCAAAATCGCAGGGTGTCCAAATACTTATTTTCCTCACTGTATGTACGTATATATATATATATATATATATATATATATATATACTTACACACTTACACATATTAAGTACACAGCCAGAGAGAGATGAACAGGTTAGTTAGTGGATCAGAGTAAAGTACTTGTGTGATAGTCTGTAGTGAGTGTTTGAGGGTGTGAGGGAAGGAGACATAGAAAGGATGGAGGCAGCTGTTTAACCAACTCTTCACAAGATGGACAAAATTTATCTTCATATGACACCAACGTCTGTGCTGTGTGAGAGGGTCGTCCCCAAAACTGGAGAGAAGAGGAACAAATTTAAAACCCAACACCGCTGAAATTACCAAGTTTTTAAATAAAAACTTTTTCAAGCCCCCAAATCCCCTTCATTTTCCACAACTATGGTCATAACAGTCCCTAGCTACACAAACATTTCTCAATTTATATCTCTATCACAGACAGTATTTTATGACAGCACAATCACACAAGTATATTATTAATGTCTTTAAAGGAAAACATAGCCAAAAGATTCAATATATACATTGAACCTTTATTATTAAATGTGCATAACAGAGCCTGACTGTTTCACAACACCTTGACCTTTATTGTTCCAGGTAAGAGCGATGTTAAAGATTGTCCAGCTGCTGTGGTAACCCCTAACAGGAGCAGCCAAAAGAAGGAAGAAAAAGAAATGCTTTGAAACATTGAACCTTTTCAGCACAATTGCTTCATACTGCTTCGAAAAGCTTTGGTTTCTCCATCACTCGACATCAGTCACAAGAAGCCTTTATTGCTAAATTTGGTGGCCAAAGCTGTCAAATCCACTTAACATAAACCAAAATAACTGACGGCAAACAAACTGATCCACGTTGAAAAAAACGTTCCTAAAACACACCGAGACCAGGCGACACCACGATTTAAAGGGACTGAGGTGAAGTCAGAAAAAGTGTCACTTCAAAAGAAAACAAGCAAAGGGGCGTGCCCTTGTAGCCAGGTGACCTAGACTGACCAATCAGAAGCGCTACGGACGAAAGGTCTTCTGTGTTATTAGTACGATTCCGTACGGATAGCGCAGGTTTCCACGCATTCACGCGTCGGGTGCGTGCGTGGCTCCGTGTCAGCTGTGTTCTGACTCGTTATGAAGTAAATCTGTGAGTTTATTTTACCTTCACAGCGAACAGGACTCGGTGCGCCGCCATAGTTACCGCCGACTTCTTCTTCTGTCGATTTACGGCAGCTGGAATCCAAAGAGCTGCATCACTGCCACCTAACGGATATTATCCATTCCAACAGCTCTGGTCTTCCTTCCACAACACCGTTTGGTTCTGTTCCTGGTCGTCCTGTTCTTTATTTCCTTTCCCTCCACGGATTCTAACGGCTGACAAAGATCACCAGGACTAGTTAACTGAAACCTGTTACCAGGTTCAGGTGTCCTGTTGTTTGTTGTCTTACAACCCCAATTCCAATGAAGTTGGGGCGTTGTGTAAAATGTAAATAAAAACAGAATACAATGATTTGCAAATCCTCTTCAACCTATATTAAATTGAATACATCACAAAAACAAGATATTTAATGTTCAAACTGGTAACTTTATTGTTTTGTGCAAATATTTGCTCATTTTGAAATGGATGCCTGCAACACATTTTCAAAACGTTGGGACAGTGGCAACAAAAGACTGAGAAAGTTGATGAATGCTCAAAGAACACCTGTTTGGAACATTCCACAGGTGAACAGGTTAATTAGAAACAGGTGAGTGTCATGATTGTTTATAAAAGGAGCATCCCCAAAATGTTTTCCAAATCAGAGTACTGGCGGTCCGAGTCACCCTGGACAGAGGCTGAAAGAAGACCACAGGTGTCATATTCCCAGTCCCAGCGCCAGAAAAAAAAATATTAAGGGGGCGATGAGTTTATCACAAGGGGCGGGGTCGCCCCCCACAAAAAAGTATGCACCGGAGGAGACGTGCCTCTGAGCGTGCGTAATGAATTGGGTGCGCTCCTGGAAAGCTCGTGTATTTAGGCTACACTATTGTAAGAGACTGACTGAGTAAGAGTAAAGAGTGATGACAGTATTTTTTAATTATTATTTGAACGTACAGACCCTCGGTCAAGTGATCTCCTGCATACCACAGAGCCGGTGTTCTGTCGAGATGAGGTGCGCCAACTTTCGACACTCTGAGCTGTGACGTACCTTCGTGTTGTCCAATAGGAACGACGCGTCGGGCCAAAACACGGAAGACTCGTGGCAGAAACCACTGATCTGTACAAAACATTAACGTGGCGGTGGGCAAGATGGCGGACAGGGCACAAGCAAACTTTTGAGCTCCATACGTCTGGGTCCCAACGTTAGACTAGAACTGTCCTCTTTTGACAAAAAATCACTGTGAACTCTGCGGAATAACTGTCTAGCCTACCAGTGAAGAAAGGTACGTGAATAAAAACTATGTGTGCAAATAAAGACAAAGCAAACGGAAAGGCGGGAGATTCACTAGCCTTTCATAGCTATGCCGCTGCCGCCGCATCTCCAGAGAAGGCCACCCCGATGGACGCCATCAACCAGGGCAAAACCAGATGACAATTAAGCACTCCCATCAAACAACCACCTGCCAAGAGGTTGGCACAAAACACCGAGAAGATGACATTAAACACAGAGTTGGAAATAAACAGTATGGAATTCACGTTTGCTGACATGGTGAAAATCCTGAGGAAAGTTGAAAGCAAAGTAGATGACTTGACGGAGCAAGTGAAAGAACAGTCAAACATGTTTGCCGAACTACTCCAGCATGTCGAGGTAAATGGGAAAGCAATCGCTGAATGCTGTTCGAGAGTCGAAACTCTGGAATGCGAATGCAAAGAGCTGAAAAAAGAAAACTGCTCTGAAAGAAAAGGTTCTAGAAGTTGAACGTTACAAACGACGCTGGAGTCTTCGACTATCCGGTCTCAAAGAACAAGATGGCGAAAACATCAGGGAGAAAATCGAGGAGCTTCTGCTGAAAATCTTCCCACAGTGGGCTGACAACATTGGAGATGTGATCGACTCCGTGCACCGCGTCGGAAGAAGGGAGAATGGACGCAGCCGCCAGGTCATCATCCAGTTTGTAAGAAGAATTCATCGAGATGCAGTTTGGAAATCAACCAAGGATTCACCAGTCTGCAAGGATCAAGGAGTCCGCTTTGTCCAGGATTTCATGAAGGAAGATCTGCTATCTCGAGAGAAACTTTGGCCAATAATAAAACTGGCCAGATCACAGAATAAGGTGGCATTTTACAAAGGCCACACTGCAGTCATTGACGGCCGCATAGTTACAGCCTAAAAACGAAAATATAAGCACCTTAGACTTGAAAACATTCAAATTATTCAAATCATTTCAATCCAGTTTGTTCTAATGAAATTTCTAACACGTTCAATTGATATTCACAATGTTATTTTTAGATGGACAAATTTCCACGTTTGTTAGGGACCTGCCTAAAGTTTCTCCTTACTTAAAGTAAGAAACTTTACTGACCTTCTACAACTTTTTGCTTTTTTATATATATGTGTATGAATGTATGTATGTGTGTGAGCAACAATGCTACTAAAATGCAACTTAAAATTATTGACAATTAATACTCGAGGTCTAAGGGATAGTGTCAAAAGAAAGGCTCTGTTTTTATACTGCAAAAGTAGACAAGCACAATGCATTCTACTACAGGAAACTCATTCAAATGAAATGGATGAAAAGTTTTGGACGTCTCAATGGGGGGACAAAATGTTTTTTTCACATGGTACTTTAAGATCAGCTGGTGTAGCAATTTTATTCAACAACTGCCAAGGGAAAATAGTTAGTACAAAATTTGATGATAATGGCCACTGGATTATAACAGTAATTCAACTTGAAGCTATTTTAATACTAGGGAATGTTTATGGTCACTGCAGCATTATGCTAAATAGAAAACTGCTCTCTGAAATACAGGAAGTGCTATTTCAACTCAGAATTAAATATGCATCAGAAAACATGGTTTTAGGAAGAGATTGGAATATGGTTTAAGATGACTGGCTTGACAGACATCCCAGTAAATATAACACTCTGTTGTGTGGGCCGCCAGAAGAGGAGGTACTGCTGGCCCACCACCAGAGGGCGCCCTGCCTGAAGTGCGGGCTTCAGGCACAGAGGGCGCAGTCGCCTCACAGGAGCAGCCAGGGTGACAGCTGTCACGCATCACCTGCAACAGCTGTTACCCATCATCTGATCAGCAGGGGAATATCAGCAGGACGACGCCTCCACCTCTTTGCCGAGATATCGTTCTACCTGGAAGGTAACGTGCTCAGCTGACTGGTTAACAGTGATCTTTTGTGACTTTTGTGAGTTGTTTAGCTGACTCCTTTTCCAACGAGTGGTGGAGGTAGTTTTCCTGCCGTACGGATTCCTGGGTGCAGACGCACCCACATTTAATTGTTCTTTTGTTCCTCGCCAGCAGTACCAGGTCCGACACGCGAAGGCAGTGGCCACCTGGGAGTTCGGGACTTGGCGGCTCCAGTATTCCCGGGGTCTTTTGGCGGAGGAAATCGTGTGGTTCCGGTTCTGCTTTGGACAGACGTCTCCTATCTTCGAGCCTGCCCACACGACACCTTTTGTGATTTGGCTTTTGTCTATTGTTGTAATCTGTTGTGTTTGTTGTGCCCATTCACAACAGTAAAGTGTTGTTATTTGACCTCATCCATTGTCCGTTCATTTGCGCCCCCTGTTGTGGGTCCGTGTACCTACACTTTACCAACAGGATATCTCGGCCAACGTCATGGACCCCGAGGGGCGTCGACCGGCCGTTGAACGGCCAATGGAAGAGCAGGGCGCACAGGCGTCTGCAGGAGGAATGATCGGTGAGTTGCAGCGAATCCTCACCGCTTTTACGGCTCGGCTGGATCTGATGACCGAGCAGAACGTCCTCCTTAACCGCAGGGTGGAGGCTCTCGCCACGCAGGTGGAAGTGCGCCCTCAGGGCGCTGCTGCGGCTCCCCCTCCTGTCGATCCTGTGCGCAATAGTGACGTTCCACAGGTCGTTCAACGACCCCTCCCACCTTCCCCTGAAGCATACATAAGCCCTCCAGAACCATACAGGGGTTGTGTGGAGACATGCGCGGACTTTCTTATGCAGTGTTCGCTCGTCTTCGCACAACGTCCCGTCATGTACGCGACTGATGCTAGTAAGATAGCTTATGTGATTAATCTGCTTCGCGGCAAGGCACGCGCTTGGGCTACAGCGCTCTGGGAGCAAAATTCACGGCTCCTTCTGATATATGATGGGTTTGTGAGGGAGTTCAGAACAGTGTTCGATCACCCAAATAGAGGAGAGACCGCTTCAGCCGTGCTGCTGTCAATGAGACAGGGGCGCCGGAGCGCAGCTGCTTATGCAGTCGACTTCCGCATCGCGGCTGCGAGGTCCGGCTGGAATAGCACTGCCCTCCGCGCCGCCTTCGTAAACGGACTATCGTTGGTCCTGAAGGAGCACCTGGTGGCTAAGGACGAACCGCGGGATTTGGACGGGTTTATTGATCTCGTTATACGATTAGACAATCGGTTAGAGGAACGCCGTCGGGAGCGAGGCGAAGGACGTGACCGGATACTCGCCGCCCCTCTCCCTTCCGGGTTCGAAAAGGGGCCGCCCTCCCCACGCTCCACAGCCGCAGCGCTTTGTGGGGCAACAGCTCCCCCTGTTGACGTTGTTAGGGAGACGCACAGGGCCAAAATGGGGAGGCTGATCCATGGAGAGTGTTTTCTCTGCAGCTCAACAGAGCACACACAGAGAGACTGCCCCAAACGGCCAAGACGTCAACACTCGCCCTTAGAGACTGGGCTAAGGGGGGGTCAAGACATTCAAGTGAGACACACACAAATTGCCACACGACTCTCAGTCACGATCCTGAGCGGGGATTTAACCCTTCAAGCCCGAGCACTGGTGGACACGGGGTCAGAAGGGAATCTGCTAGACAGCGGATGGGCAAAGGAGGTAGGGCTCCCTCTGGTGGCGCTTCCTTCGCCATTGCAGGTGCGGGCACTAGATGGCACCCTCCTCCCTTTACTCACACACAAGACACAACCAGTAACTCTGGTGGTGTCTGGAAACCATCGGGAGGAGATTGAGTTTTTTGTAACTCCTTCTACCTCCCGCGTGATTTTGGGCATCCCATGGATGTTAAAGCACAATCCCCGGATCGATTGGCCGTCTGGGGTGGTGGTTCAGTGGAGCGAAACCTGCCATCGGGTGTGTTTAGGATCCTCGGTTCCTCCCGGTTCCCAGGCTAAGGAGGAGGTCAAAGTCCCTCCCAATCTGACGGCAGTGCCGGTTGAGTACCACGATCTTGCTGACGTCTTCAGCAAGGATCTGGCACTCACCCTTCCGCCGCACCATCCGTACGATTGTGCCATTGATTTGGTTCCAGGCGCTGAGTTCCCGTCCAGCAGGCTGTACAACCTCTCACGACCTGAGCGCGACTCAATGGAGACCTACATCCGGGACTCATTAGCTGTCGGGCTGATCCGGAACTCCACCTCCCCGACGGGGGCAGGTTTCTTTTTTGTGGGCAAGAAAGATGGCGGACTTCGTCCATGTATTGATTACAGGGGGCTGAATGAGATTACGGTTCGCAACCGATACCCGTTGCCATTATTAGATTCCGTGTTCACCCCCCTGCATGGAGCCAAAATCTTTACTAAGCTGGATCTTAGAAATGCGTATCACCTGGTTCGGATCCGGAAGGGAGACGAATGGAAGACGGCATTCAACACCCCATTAGGTCACTTTGAGTACCTGGTCATGCCGTTCGGCCTCACAAACGCCCCCGCGACGTTCCAAGCATTAGTTAATGATGTCTTGCAGGATTTCCTGCACCAATTCGTCTTCGTATATCTAGACGATATACTCATCTTTTCTCCGGATCCTGAGACTCATGTCCGGCATGTACGTCAGGTCCTGCAGCGGTTGTTGGAGAACCGGCTGTTTGTGAAGGGCGAGAAGTGTGAGTTTCACCGCACATCTTTGTCCTTCCTGGGGTTTATCATCTCCCCCAACTCCGTCGCTCCTGATCCGGCCAAGGTTGCGGCGGTGAGAGACTGGCCCCAACCCACTAGCCGTAGGAAGCTGCAACAGTTCCTCGGCTTTGCAAATTTCTACAGGAGGTTCATTAAGGGCTACAGTCAGGTAGTTAGCCCCCTGACAGCCCTGACCTCACCAAAAGTCCCCTTCACCTGGTCGGATCGTTGCGATGCCGCGTTCAAGGAGTTGAAACGGCGCTTCTCGTCTGCACCCATTCTGGTGCAGCCCGATCCTAGTCGCCAGTTAGTGGTTGAAGTGGACACCTCGGACTCAGGGATAGGAGCTGTGCTTTCCCAGAGCGGGAAGACCGATAAGGTCCTTCACCCGTGTGCCTATTTTTCCCACAGGTTGACCCCGGCCGAACGGAACTATGACGTCGGCAATCGAGAACTCCTTGCGGTGAAAGAGGCTCTTGAAGAGTGGAGACATCTGTTGGAGGGAACGTCCGTGCCATTCACGGTTTTCACTGACCACCAGAACCTGGAGTATATCAGGACCGCCAAGCGGCTGAATCCCAGGCAAGCCCGCTGGTCACTGTTCTTCGGCCGTTTTGACTTCCGGATCACCTACCGTCCCGGGACCAAAAACCAGAGATCGGATGCCTTGTCCCGGGTACATGAAGATGAAGTCAAAGCGGAGTTGTCGGATCCACCGGAACCCATCATCCCGGAGTCCACTATCGTGGCCACCCTCACCTGGGACATAGAGAGAACCGTCCGGGAGGCCCTGGCACGAAGCCCAGACCCCGGAACTGGGCCGAAGAACAAACTATACATCCCACCAGAAGCCAGGGCTGCAGTCCTGGACTTCTGTCACGGCTCCAAGCTCTCCTGTCATCCAGGGGTGCGAAGAACCGTGGCAGTTGTCCGGCAGCGCTTCTGGTGGGCGTCCCTAGAGGCCGACGTCCGGGATTATATCCAGGCCTGCACCACCTGCGCCAGGGGCAAGGCTGACCATCGCAGGGCATCAGGACTACTCCAGCCGCTGCCTGTGCCTCATCGCCCCTGGTCCCACATCGGCCTGGATTTTGTCACGGGCCTCCCGCCGTCCCAGGGTAACACCACCATCCTCACGATAGTGGACCGATTCTCCAAGGCGGCCCACTTCGTGGCCCTCCCGAAGCTCCCAACAGCCCAGGAGACAGCGGACCTCCTGGTCCACCACGTCGTCCGGCTGCATGGGATTCCAACAGACATCGTCTCCGATCGCGGTCCCCAGTTCTCCTCGCAAGTCTGGAGGAGCTTCTGCCGGGAACTGGGGGCCACGGTGAGTCTCTCGTCCGGGTACCACCCTCAGACCAACGGGCAAGCAGAACGGGTAAACCAGGAGGTGGAACAGGCTTTGCGCTGCATGACTGCCGCGCACCCGGCGGCCTGGAGTACCCATTTGGCCTGGATTGAGTATGCTCATAACAGCCAGGTGTCTTCAGCCACCGGCCTCTCCCCTTTTGAGGTATGTCTGGGGTATCAGCCCCCGTTGTTTCCGGTGGTTGAGGGAGAGGTCGGTGTGCCCTCAGTCCAGGCCCACCTACGGAAGTGCCGTCGGGTGTGGCGTGCCGCCCGTTCTGCTTTGCTAAAGGCCCGGACGAGGGCAAAAGCCCATGCAGACCGTCGGCGGGCCCCGGCCCCTGCGTATCGGCCAGGGCAGGAGGTGTGGTTATCCACGAAGGACATTCCCCTCAAGGTGGACCCCCCCAAGCTACAGGACCGTTACATCGGCCCATTTAAGATCCTTAAGGTCATCAGTCCAGCCGCGGTGAGGCTTCAGCTTCCGGCCTCACTGCGGATCCATCCTGTGTTTCATGTGTCCCGAATAAAACCACATCACACCTCACCCCTCTGTACTCCGGGTCCGGCACCACCTCCTGCCCGGATCATCGATGGCGAGCCGGCTTGGACTGTACGCCGGCTTTTGGATGTCCGTAGGATGGGCCGGGGCTTCCAGTATTTGGTGGACTGGGAGGGGTACGGCCCCGAAGAACGCTCCTGGGTGAAGAGGAGCTTCATCCTGGACCCGGCCCTCCTGGCCAATTTCTACCGCCGCCACCCGGACAAGCCTGGTCGGGGCGCCAGGAGGCGCCCGTTGAGGGGGGGGGTCCTGTTGTGTGGCCCACCACCAGAGGGTGCCCTGCCTGAAGTGCGGGCTTCAGGCACGAGAGGGCGCAGTCGCCTCACAGGAGCGCGCCAGGGTGACAGCTGTCACGCATCACCTGCAACAGCTGTTACCCATCATCTGATCAGCAGGGGAATATCAGCAGGACGACGCCTCCACCTCTTTGCCGAGATATCGTTCTACCTGGAAGGTAACGTGCTCAGCTGACTGGTTAACAGTGATCTTTTGTGACTTTTGTGAGTTGTTTAGCTGACTCCTTTTCCAACGAGTGGTGGAGGTAGTTTTCCTGCCGTACGGATTCCTGGGTGCAGACGCACCCACATTTAATTGTTCTTTTGTTCCTCGCCAGCAGTACCAGGTCCGACACGCAAAGGCAGTGGCCACCTGGGAGTTCGGGACTTGGCGGCTCCAGTATTCCCGGGGTCTGGTGGCGGAGTAAATCGTGTGGTTCCGGTTCTGCTTTGGACAGACGTCTCCTATCTTCGAGCCTGCCCACACGACACCTTTTGTGATTTGGCTTATGTCTATTGTTGTAATCTGATTGTATTTGTTGTGCCCATTCACAACAGTAAAGTGTTGTTATTTGACCTCATCCATTGTCCGTTCATTTGCGCCCCCTGTTGTGGGTCCGTGTACCTACACTTTCCCAACACACTCCTCACCTTAATCTCATGTTAACGGATTACTGCGTTTCCTTAAATCTTACAGACCCATGGAGACAAAGACATCCTGATAAAAGACAATACTCTTGGTTTAAACCAAACGGTTCTGTCGTGAAAGTGTAGGTACACGGACCCACAACAGGGGGCGCAATGAACGGACAATAGAGAAAGGTGAATAACAAGTTTTACTGTTGTGAACAGGGCACAACCAATACAACAATTAATACTTTGGAGTTGTAAGTCGAAATCTGCTGGTGTTGTGTGGGCAGGCTCGAAGGTAGGAGACGTCCGTCCCCGTCGAACCGGAACCACCCAGATTTCCTCTGCCACCGAAAACCAGGAGTACTGGAACCGCCAAGTCCCGAATTCCCAGGTGGCCACTGCCTTCGCTCGTCGGATCCGGTACTGCTGGCGGGAAAGAGCACAAACACACAGGTATGGGTGCGACAGCACCCAGTAGACGGAGAGGGGAGAAGCCGCCTCCACCTCTTGAAATAATGAAGCAGGAAGGTGAGTACTTATCCAAGCAAGGTGCTTTCTGTAATCAGCTGTCCTGAAATGGTTTAGCAAGGTTTATCAGAGTCCTCAAAATATATACTAGCAGAGAAGGTTACCTTAATCTCAAGGCGATATCTCGGCACTGAGGTGGAGACGCTGTCCTGCTGATATACTCCGTCCTGAGTGCAGTCAGCTGTGTCTAGTAATGGGTGACAGCTGTCAGCCTGACAGCCTTCGTCGGCGGCAGCGCCCTCTGGTGCCTGGAGCCCGCACTCCAGGCAGGGCGCCCTCTGGTGGTGGTGGGCCAGCAGTACCTCCTCTTCAGCGGCCCACACAACAGGTTCAGCAAAATCCAGGCTTGATTACTGGCTAGTAAGTGATGACATAGCCAATCAAACCTCAAAATGTGAAATATTACCAGCACCTCTCACTGATCACTGCTGTGTGGAGTTATTTGTAACACCTCTCCCACAGTCCGTCAGGAAAAATGGGTACTGGAAATTTAAGTCCAGGTTACTATTTCTCGATGACTTCTGTCAAGGCATAGAAGATCTTATACAAATCATTTTAAAAGACGAATCCCTAGTATCATTTACTCAAAAATGGGAATTCTTAAAATATAAAATCTGTCAATACTCAATCTCTTATAGTAAGCAACTCAAAAAGAGGAATAACATGGAAGAAGATCGCACTATAAAAGACATACTTGCCATTACCCTGGGTTCCATAATATCAATCAATCAACTTTTTTCTTGTATAGCGCCAAATCACAACAAACAGTTGCCCCAAGGCGCTCCACATTGCAAGGCAAGGCCATACAATAATTATGAAACACAGTCTACGTCTAAAGCAACATAACCAAGGGATGGTCCAGGGTCACCCGATCCAGCCCTAACTATAAGCCTTAGCGAAAAGGAAAGTTTTAAGCCTAATCTTAAAAGTAGAGAGGGTATCTGTCTCCCTGATCTGAATTGGGAGCTGGTTCCACAGGAGAGGAGCCTGAAAGCTGAAGGCTCTGCCTCCCATTCTACTCTTACAAACCCTAGGAACTACAAGTAAGCCCGCAGTCTGAGAGCGAAGCGCTCTAATGGGGTAATATGGTACTATGAGGTCCCTAAGATAAGATGGGACCTGATTATTCAAAACCTTATAAGTAAGAAGAAGAATTTTAAATTCTATTCTAGCATTAACAGGAAGCCAATGAAGGGAGGCCAACACGGGTGAGATATGCTCTCTCCTGCTAGTCCCCGTCAGTACTCTAGCTGCAGCATTCTGAACCAACTGAAGGCTTTTTAGGGAACTTTTAGGACAACCTGATAATAATGAATTACAATAGTCCAGCCTAGAGGAAACAAATGCATGAATTAGTTTTTCAGCATCACTCTGAGACAAGACCTTTCTGATTTTAGAGATATTGCGTAAATGCAAAAAGGCAGTCCTACATATTTGTTTAATATGCGCTTTGAATGACATATCCTGATCAAAAATAACTCCAAGATTTCTCACAGTATTACTAGAGATCAGGGAAATGCCATCCAGAGTAACGATCTGATTAGACACCATGCTTCTAAGATTTGTGGGGCCAAGTACAATAACTTCAGTTTTATCTGAGTTTAAAAGCAGGAAATTAGAGGTCATCCATGTCTTTATGTCTGTAAGACAATCCTGCAGTTTAGCTAATTGGTGCGTATCCTCTGGCTTCATGGATAGATAAAGCTGGGTATCATCTGCGTAACAATGAAAATTTAAGCAATACCGTCTAATAATACTGCCCAAGGGAAGCATGTATAAAGTGAATAAAATTGGTCCTAGCACAGAACCTTGTGGAACTCCACAATCAACCCTAGTCTGTGAAGAAGATTCCCCATTTACATGAACAAACTGTAATCTATTAGACAAATATGATTCAAACCACCGCAGCGCAATGCCTTTAATACCTATGACATGCTCTAATCTCTGTAATAAAATTTTATGGTCAACAGTATCAAAAGCAGCACTGAGGTCCAACAGAACAAGCACAGAGATAAGTCCACTGTCCGAAGCCATAAGAAGATCATTTGTAACCTTCACTAATGCTGTTTCTGTACTATGATGAATTCTAAAACCTGACTGAAACTCTTCAAATAGACCATTCCTCTGCAGGTGATCAGTTAGCTGTTTTACAACTACCCTCTCAAGAATCTTTGAGAGAAAAGGAAGGTTGGAGATTGGCCTATAATTAGCTAAGATAGCTGGGTCAAGTGATGGCTTTTTAAGTAATGGTTTAATTACTGCCACCTTAAAGGCCTGTGGTACATAACCAACTAACAAAGATAGATTGATCATATTTAAGATTGAAGCATTAAATAATGGTAGGACTTCCTTGAGCAGCCTGGCAGGAATGGGGTCTAATAAGCATGTTGATGGTTTGGATGAAGTAACTAATGAAAATAACTCAGACAGAACAATCGGAGAGAAAGAGTCTAACCAAATACCGGCATCACTGAAAGCAGCCAAAGATAACGATACATCTTTGGGATGGTTATGAGTAATTTTTTCTCTAATAGTCAAAATTTTGTTAGCAAAGAAAGTCATGAAGTCATTACTAGTTAAAGTTAATGGAATACTCAGCTCAATAGAGCTCTGACTCTTTGTCAGCCTGGCTACAGTGCTGAAAAGAAACCTGGGGTTGTTCTTATTTTCTTCAATTAGTGATGAGTAGAAAGATGTCCTAGCTTCACGAAGGGCTTTCTTATAGAGCAACAAACTCTTTTTCCAGGCTAAGTGAAGATCTTCTAAATTAGTGAGACGCCATTTCCTCTCCAACTTACGGGTTATCTGCTTTAAGCTACGAGTTTGTGAGTTATACCACGGAGTCAGACACTTCTGATTTAAAGCTCTCTTTTTCAGAGGAGCTACAGCATCCAAAGTTGTCTTCAATGAGGATGTAAAACTATTGACAAGATACTCTAACTCCCTTACAGAGTTTAGGTAGCTACTCTGCTCTGTGTTGGTATATGACATTAGAGAACATAAAGAAGGAATCATATCCTTAAACCTAGTTACAGCGCTTTCTGAAAGACTTCTAGTGTAATGAAACTTATTCCCCACTGCAGGGTAGTCCATCAGGGTAAATGTAAATGTTATTAAAAAATGATCAGAGAATGATAAGGTAAGACTTCTACAACTACAAGAAAAATTAGATAAAATATATGAAAGGAAAGCTCAAGGAGCCTACATAAGATCACGAGCCAAGTGGATGGAGGAGGGTGAAAAGAACACTTGCCTATTTTTGCAGATTAGAAAAAAAGAGACAAGAATGTAAAACAATAAAATCTTTAGTGATTAATGGTGAGGAATGCTTTAATGAAACATCTATTGCAAATGAAATGACTAAGTTCTATCAAAATCTCTACACCTCCTCCTATTCGGCTCCAAAGGCTGAAAGCTTTCTGAAACAAATTAAACAACATATCCCACAAATTGATGATGAGTTTAAAGAAAACTGTGAGCAAGACATAAACCTTACTGAGCTTGACAAGGCAATTATGTGCCTAAAACTTGATCATTCTCCAGGTCCTGATGGGCTAACTGGTAACTTCTATAGACATTTTTGGAAATCACTCAGAAACCTACTCTTTCAAATGTTTAATAAGGCCATAGATAATTTAGCTCTACCAACAAGCATGAAACAAGGTATCATCACTTTAATTCCCAAACCAGATAAAGCTATAAAAATACTAGAAAACTATCGCCCAATCTCACTACTTAATAATGATTATAAACTACTTACATATATATATATATATACTAACAGACTTAAAAAGAAAATAGACACTATTATTAAATGAAACACAATCAGGCTTTGTGAATAAAACATCTATACATAATAATATTAGATTGGTAAAAGACCTATTAGATTATAGTGACTTAATTGAAGACAAAGGATTCATTCTATTCCTAGACTTTTATAAGGCCTTTGATCAACTAGAGCATCAATTTCTTTTTCAAGTACTGCAGGCATATGGCTTTGGACCTAAATTTTGTAGTATAATTGAAACATTCTATAGAGATACTACTAGTACAGTGACACTTCCAACTGGTACCACACCACGCTTCTCTTTAAATAGAGGAGTAAAACAAGGATACAATATTTCACCATTTCTATTCATAATGGCAGTTGACATGCTGGCCATTATGCTTAAAAATTCAAGTATAGAAAAATTTAACATTTTTAGTAAACAGCTTATAATTAGTCAACTTGCTGACGACACAACTATCTTCCTCAAAAATTTAGAACAAATTCCTGTAGTATTAAACTTAACTGACCTCTTCTCTGAAGCATCTGGCTTGACACTTAATCGTAATAAATGTGAACTTATGGCCATACACGATTGTAACCTTATAGAAGCATATAATATTCCAATAAAATCTTGTGTAAAATATCTGGGCATTAGTCTAACTAAAGATACTGATGCAAGTGACTCATTAAATATACACCCAAAAATTAATCAGTGTAAATCTAAGTTGAATTCTTGGCTACAACGAGACCTAACAGTTTTTGGAAGAACATACCTAACTAAAATGGAATCTCTAGCAAGATGTATTTATCCAGCCTACTCCATGGCGATCCCAGACAAATCAATAAAAGCCATAAACAAGCTCAACTTTAACTTTGTCTGGAAAAACAAAGTTCACTATATTAAAAAATCTGAAACCATAAAAGAATACGAGGAAGGTGGACTTCAAGTAATTGACTTTGAATGTTTAAATACTGTACTAAAAATAAAATGGTTAAAATCTTTCCTAACATCTGGTTCTGCCTCTCCAACGGCCTATTTGATAAAATGGGAGGTATTGAATTCATCCTTAGATGTGATTTTAATGTTGATAAATTACCAGTTAAACTATCATCCTTTCATAAACAAGTCCTGTTAAGCTGGAAACTTATGTACAACCACAATTTTACTCCACATCAAACCCCAATATGGAACAACAGATATGTACTTTGCAATAGAAAATCTATTTTCTTGTAGAACTGGATGGATAAAGGAGTGTAGTCGATACGCCATCTAATGGATGACCAAGGGAACTGGTTATCATTTGAAAACTTCTGCACCCTACACAGTATTACATGTCGAAGGGCAGAATTTAAAAAAATCTCCAAAGCAATCCCTCAAGCTCTCAAACGCCTAATAGAGAGCATGGAAATGAACAATCTGCCTGCTCCTATCCTCCCAAACCTGCAAATCTATGAACAAAATTTCTTAGAAAAAAATATACCCAACTAAACTCTCAGAAAATGTCTAAATAATCAGTTATTCCCCATAAAACCAAATAGAAACTCAATCATCCAAAAATTTTCTAAAGTTGAAATTAAAAAAATTAGAACTGAATATCTAAAATTTCCCATTAGTCCCAAAACAAAAGAAACACACTTTAAAATTTTAAATGAAATTTATCCATCCAGGGAACTGCTTAGAAAAAGATTTAATATTGAACAAAACAACTGTATATTCTGTGATAACGACATTGAAACAACCGAACAATTTATTTTACCAGTGCATATATTCCAGGACATTTTGGGAGGACTTATGGAACTGGCTATCTTCAAGAATCCAGCTACAAAGTGATCTGAAATGGGATGATATTGTTTTTGGTATTTTTTCAAGAGACACTGAAACAAGAAATGTGCTGAACAATATCTTATTGTTAATAAATATTTTATACATACATGTAAATGTAAGAAAGTAAAGCCCATTTTCACTGTCTTTAAAAAACAAATGCAAGATA
This sequence comes from Thalassophryne amazonica, assembly GCF_902500255.1. Taxonomy (NCBI): domain Eukaryota; kingdom Metazoa; phylum Chordata; class Actinopteri; order Batrachoidiformes; family Batrachoididae; genus Thalassophryne; species Thalassophryne amazonica. Next base: position 99,010,755 of record NC_047115.1, on the reverse strand, counting down.
ACTATGTAAAATCCCTTAAACAGATGACATGTACAAATGCACTGTCTCTGATGGAAGCCATAGAAGATCTACAACTTTTTGCTGACCTCTAATGTTTTTTTGTGTGTGTGTGTGTGTGTGTATATCTATCTTCTTTTCTTTTTTTGTTAAGTTACCAGTGCCTTGTAAACCACACCAGAATGTTTCAAATTGTTAATTGCCAAGATGGTTTGTACATTTAATCCTGTTGGAAGGGGAAGGAGAGGGAGAGAGAGGAGAAGGAAGAAGAAGAAAAAAAACTATTTCTCATGATAATACTGAGAACGTTATTGTGGCCTTCCCTTTTTTTCGTTACTGTATGTTGTTGCATTTGTTGAAATAAAGTTTTGGAAAAAAACAAAAAAACAAAAAAAAAAAACAAAAAACAAAACAAAACATTAACGTGTGACAGGACTGCTCATTTATAAAGCAGTTTTCTGAAGAAAAAATCATTGGAAATGTTTTTTTGTTGTTTGTTACCTCAAAATTTCTGATTACTGTTAAAAAAAAGTTTAGAACACTTGTAATTAAAATAGTTAAATAAATCAATAAATTGTTCTTTAGAAACCTTTCATCTGTAAATTAAAACCACCTGTTATTTCAGATTAGATCATTTCTTGTTTAACATAAGGAACCTCAGACATTTATTTTTAGACAAATAAAATAACATGGAAACTTGTATATTTTTTTAAGTCTGGTAGATTATTTATATCTCATTTCAACCAGAAAAACAAACACTAAATAAATACAAATGTTTATTATAAATGCAACAGGAAATCATTTAACAGTGACTGCAGTGTGATTGTAAAGTAGGATTTCTGTGACATAAACCTCATGATGAATTTTTTTTAATGGTCATTTCAACTTGTAATTACGTCAAAATATTTAATTGCCTTTAATGTTGTTATCAGGACAGAGTCATTTCTAAAATATGAATTTGAGCACAATAAGTGGAGAGCTTCTACCTGTGCAAATGTCTTTGGACTTTGATTTCGTGGACATCTTTAATGATCCGTTCATTTATTGTTAAAATATAAAATGAAACAGCTTTTTTAAAAATAATAAAATAGTTGCTGTTGAAAGAGCCTTTTATTTAGAAGCAGGTGATGTTCTGATGTACTGGGACTTCACATATATCCAAAAAGTGGGAGATTTCGGACTGAGTGGGTTTGCTCCATCACCCCGGCGGCCTGGATCGCTCTGCCCAGTGATGATGCCTGAAGGCCGGCTTCTCCGTGCAGGTCGGCCCGCTGTCGCGGTTCGATCGATATCCCACCAAGTCGACAGTCCTCCCTCGTTCGGCGTCACTCCTAAAAGTAGCTGAAAAAAAGCTTCTCCCAGCAGGGTGATGGGAGAATCGTTCTACTGCTGTTTTTTAAAGGTTTTTTTGTGAGTCAGGCGACGCAAACTCAAGATGACGATCGCTGAACTTTTTTCAGATTGTGGAAACAGCCAGAGTGTGACGTAGCAATCTCCGCCCCCTTGCCGCTTCCGAAGCGACGCGTCTGACATCACGACACATTGGAAACGCACTGCCCTCTGCCGCATTGACAAGCGCAACCCTCAACCTATCAAATCCCTTGAACACAGACACACGCCATATCCGTTTGTTTTAAAATTAATTACTTTAGTTAATTAATTTGGTTTATTTGTTAAATACGAGGGCTGTCCATAAAGTATAGGTCCTTTTTATTTTTTTCAAAAACTATAAGGATTTCATTCATATGTTTTTACGTCAGACATGCTTGAACCCTCGTGCGCATGCGTGAGTTTTTCCACGCCTGTCGGTGACGTCATTCGCCTGTGAGCACTCCTTGTGGGAGGAGTCGCCAGCCCCTCGTCGGAATTCCTTTGTCTGAGAAGTTGCTGAGAGACTGGCGCTTTGTTTGATCAAAATTTTTTCTAAACCTGTGAGACACATCGAAGTGGACACGGTTCGAAAAATTAAGCTGGTTTTCAGTGAAAATTTTAACAGCTGATGAGAGATTTTGAGGTGATTCTGTCGCTTTAAGGACTTTTCACGGTGCGAGACGTCGTGCAGCGCTCTCAGGCGCCGTCGTCAGCCTGTTTCAAGCTTAAAACCTCCACATTTCAGGCTCTATTGATCCAGGACGTCGTGAGAGAACAGAGACATTTCAGAAGAAGTCGGTTTCAGCATTTTATCCAGATATTCCACTGTTAAAGGAGATTTTTTTAATGAAAGACGTACGGACGGATTGCAGCGTCGGCTCGCAGCCGCCGCGACGCTCCGCCACAGGAAAAACACCTCCATTGGAAGCCTTAAGGACAAGTTGGAACATGTCCAGCTGTTAAACAATTTCTCATATACTCACTCCACTGAAAGCCATCAAAAGCCGCCTGGATTTTACAAATGGTTATCAACACGGAGGTGTTTTTCCTGTGCCGCCGCACCGCGCCGGCTGTGTCCCGACGCGCGGACCCGTCCGCACGTCTTTCATTAAAAAAATCTCCTTTAACAGTGGCCTTGCTTGCCTCTACTGGTGGATGGCTCTCACTGCGGTATTGTATCACTTCCTGTTCCGGAGCACAGTGGTGTTTTTCTGTATCTGTTAGCTGTTTAATCTGCGCAGTTAGATTGATCTAGTTAACTAGATAACGATTTGTTTCCCAGTGTAATCTTCACGTGCCTTAACTAAAGCACTCCCTCTGCTGAATCACCTCTAAATTATTTACACATTATTCACTTTGTGTGTTTTAGGAATCCGCTAGCTTAGCGCAGCTACTAGCTCTTAGCCGGTTTAGCATGGCGACTTCTCCTGTCTCTCCCGCACTTTTCTGCTCTGGGTGTGAAATGTTTAGTTATTCCTCGGCCTCCTTTAGCAGTAATGGTACTTGTAATAAGTGTAGCTTATTCGTAGTTTTGGAGGCCAGGCTGGGCGAATTGGAGACTCGGCTCCGCACCGTGGAAAATTCTACAGCTAGCCAGGCCCCTGTAGTCGGTGCGGACCAAGGTAGCTTAGCCGCCGTTAGTTCCCTTCCAGCAGATCCCGAGCAGCTGGGAAAGCAGGCCGACTGGGTGACTGTGAGGAGGAAGCGTAGTTCTAAACAGAAGCCCCGTGTACACCGCCAACCCATTCACATTTCTAACCGTTTTTCCCCACTCGACGACACACCCGCCGAGGATCAAACTCTGGTTATTGGCGACTCTGTTTTGAGAAATGTGAAGTTAGCGACACCAGCAACCATAGTCAATTGTCTTCCGGGGGCCAGAGCAGACGACATTGAAGGAAATTTGAAACTGCTGGCTAAGGCTAAGCGTAAATTTGGTAAGATTGTAATTCACGTCGGCAGTAATGACACCCGGTTACGCCAATCGGAGGTCACTAAAATTAACACTGAATCAGTGTGTAACTTTGCAAAAACAATGTCGGACTCTGTAGTTTTCTCTGGGCCCCTCCCCAATCGGACCGGGAGTGACATGTTTAGCCGCATGTTCTCCTTGAATTGCTGGCTGTCTGAGTGGTGTCCAAAAAATGAGGTGGGCTTCATAGATAATTGGCAAAGCTTCTGGGGAAAACCTGGTCTTGTTAGGAGAGACGGCATCCATCCCACTTTGGATGGAGCAGCTCTCATTTGTAGAAATCTGGCCAATTTTCTTAAATCCTCCAAACTGTGACTATCCAGGGTTGGGACCAGGAAGCAGAGTTGTAGTCTTACACACCTCTCTGCAGCTTCTCTCCCCCGGCCATCCCCTCATTACCCCATCCCCGTAGAGACGGTGCCTGCTCCCAGACCACCAATAACCAGCAAAAATCTATTTAAGCATAAAAATTCAAAAAGAAAAAATAATATAGCACCTTCAACTGCACCACAGACTAAAACAGTTAAATGTGGTTTATTAAACATTAGGTCTCTCTCTTCGTAAGTTGGAGAGGAAATGGCATCTCACTAATTTAGAAGATCTTCACTTAGCCTGGAAAAAGAGTCTGTTGCTCTATAAAAAAAAGCCCTCCGTAAAGCTAGGACATCTTACTACTCATCACTAATTGAAGAAAATAAGAACAACCCCAGGTTTCTTTTCAGCACTGTAGCCAGGCTGACAAAGAGTCAGAGCTCTATTGAGCAGAGTATTCCTTTAACTTTAACTAGTAATGACTTCATGACTTTCTTTGCTAATAAAATTTTAACTATTAGAGAAAAAATTACTCATAACCATCCCAAAGACGTATCGTTATCTTTGGCTGCTTTCAGTGATGCCGGTATTTGGTTAGACTCTTTCTCTCAGATTGTTCTGTCTGAGTTATTTTCATTAGTTACTTCATCCAAACCATCAACATGTCTATTAGACCCCATTCCTGCCAGGCTGCTCAAGGAAGCCCTACCATTATTTAATGCTTCAATCTTAAATATGATCAATCTATCTTTATTAGTTGGCTATGTACCACAGGCTTTTAAGGTGGCAGTAATTAAACCATTACTTAAAAAGCCATCATTTGACCCAGCTATCTTAGCTAATTATAGGCCAATCTCCAACCTTCCTTTTCTCTCAAAAATTCTTGAAAGGGTAGTTGTAAAACAGCTAACTGATCATCTGCAGAGGAATGGTCTATTTGAAGAGTTTCAGTCAGGTTTTAGAATTCATCATAGTACAGAAACAGCATTAGTGAAGGTTACAAATGATCTTCTTATGGCGTCAGACAGTGGACTCATCTCTGTGCTTGTTCTGTTAGACATCAGTGCTGCTTTTGATACTGTTGACCATAAAATTTTATTACAGAGATTAGAGCATGCCATAGGTATTAAAGGCACTGCGCTGCGGTGGTTTGAATCATATTTATCTAATAGATTACAATTTGTTCATGTAAATGGGGAATCTTCTTCACAGTCTAAGGTTAATTATGGAGTTCCACAAGGTTCTGTGCTAGGACCAATTTTATTCACTTTATACATGTTTCCCTTAGGCAGTATTATTAGACGGTATTGCTTAAATTTTCATTGTTACGCAGATGATACCCAGCTTTATCTATCCATGAAGCCAGAGGACACACACCAATTAGCTAAACTGCAGGATTGTCTTACAGACATAAAGACATGGATGACCTCTTATTTCCTGCTTTTAAACTCAGATAAAACTGAAGTTATTGTACTTGGCCCCACAAATCTTAGAAACATGGTGTCTAACCAGATCCTTACTCTGGATGGCATTACCCTGACCTCTAGTAATACTGTGAGAAATCTTGGAGTCATTTTTGATCAGGATATGTCATTCAAAGCGCATATTAAACAAATATGTAGGACTGCTTTTTTGCATTTACGCAATATCTCTAAAATTAGAAAGGTCTTGTCTCAGAGTGACGCTGAAAAACTAATTCATGCATTTATTTCCTCTAGGCTGGACTATTGTAATTCATTATTATCAGGTTGTCCTAAAAGTTCCCTGAAAAGCCTTCAGTTAATTCAAAATGCTGCAGCTAGAGTACTGACGGGGACTAGAAGGAGAGAGCATATCTCACCCATATTGGCCTCTCTTCATTGGCTTCCTGTTAATTCTAGAATAGAATTTAAAATTCTTCTTCTTACTTATAAGGTTTTGAATAATCAGGTCCCATCTTATCTTAGGGACCTCACAGTACCATATCACCCCAATAGAGCGCTTCGCTCTCAGACTGCAGGCTTACTTGTAGTTCCTAGGGTTTGTAAGAGTAGAATTGTTGTGTGTTGGGGGGGTGTGGCTGGACATTTTGGTGTTCTTTTCTTTTCTTTGCTCTCCAGGTGGTATGAAAACTGATTTGTCTGTGGAGAAGGTGCTGGCTGAAGAGTCCTTCACCCTCATCAGCGTTATGTGCAGCACCTGTGGATGGTGCTCAAGTGCAACCTTAAAGACTTTCAGCTGAAGCAGATAATTAGATGGCGTTCTGCATTTAAGCCATGTGTGATTCAAGCAGAATTGCCGGGAACTCGACCTTGTGATGTTCTTTTGTGAGACGTTGAGGACCGCGCCTGGGTTTGACACATCGTGCCTGTGAAGGAAGAAGGGTGAGGGACACATGCTGTCAGCACACATCTGCGGTGATTAATTGTTTGACTAATTGTTGATAGTAACTTGGTATTTTGTTACGCAGTAGATTTGAATTGTGATGAGAATTGTGCAGCTCGCTTCTCACTGCCGTGGCGTGCAGAGTGGTAATCCTCCACCTGTTGTGAGAAGCTGCTCATTTACATAAAGCTTAAATACAGACCTGAATGTGTTGCTGATAGTGTGTGCCTTTTGAAGGATATTGGTTGTAGCTGCTGACTTACCTCACCTTTTCTATCCTTCGCAGAGAGTCAGTTTGTCGTGTCCACCTGGGGGGTGTTTGGCGGTAAAGTGAGTCCAGAAGCGCCAGGCTTCGATCCTTTTAGGCGCTGGAGAGCGTGCCAGCCTTCACTCCACCAGACTGACGCATCTTTTGTTCATACACTTTGTTATGCACCAGAGGGTGGAAAAAATAAATTGTTTTGTTATTGGAACCGCTTTCTGGTTATTTTAGCGCTGGGTTCCGTCAGACGCAGGTCCGCTCCTCAACCCGCGTCGACACATAACAAGAATGGGAGGCAGAGCCTTCAGCTTTCAGGCTCCTCTCCTGTGGAACCAGCTCCCAATTCAGATCAGGGAGACAGACACCCTCTCTACTTTTAAGATTAGGCTTAAAACTTTCCTTTTTGCTAAAGCTTATAGTTAGGGCTGGATCAGGTGACCCTGAACCATCCCTTAGTTATGCTGCTATAGACGTAGACTGCTGGGGGGTTCCCATGATGCACTGAGTGTTTCTTTCTCTTTTTGCTCTGTATGCACCACTCTGCATTTAATCATTAGTGATTGATCTCTGCTCCCCTCCACAGCATGTCTTTTTCCTGGTTCTCTCCCTCAGCCCCAACCAGTCCCAGCAGAAGACTGCCCCTCCCTGAGCCTGGTTCTGCTGGAGGTTTCTTCCTGTTAAAAGGGAGTTTTTCCTTCCCACTGTCGCCAAGTGCTTGCTCACAGGGGGTCGTTTTGACCATTGGGGTTTTTACGTAATTATTGTATGGCCTTGCCGTACAATGGATCAATAGAGCCTGAAATGTGGAGGTTTTCAGCTTGAAACAGGCTGACGACGGCGCCTGAGAGCGCTGCACGCTCCGTGGGAAGTCCTTAAAGCGACAGTATCACCTCAAAATCTCTCATCAGCCGTTAAAATTTTCACCGAAAACCAGCTTAATTTTTCGAACCGTGTCCACTTCGATGTGCCTCACAGGTTTAGAAAAAATTTTGATCAAACAAAGCGCCAGTCTCTCAGCAACTTCTCAGACAAAGGAATTCCGACGAGGGGCTGGACGACTCCTCCCACAAGGAGTGCTCACAGGCGAATGACGTCACCGACAGGCGTGGAAAAACTCACGCATGCGCACGAGGGTTCAAGCATGTCTGACGTAAAAACATATGAATGAAATCCATATAGTTTTAGAAAAAAATAAAAAGGACCTATACTTTATGGACAGACCTCGTACGTGATATTATTGAATAACTATATTTTGCTATATTTTCCAGTATTTCTTTTTCTTTCTTTTTTTGAGAACTCTAACATCCGAGGTGATGATGTGAGGGGGCGTCGCCCCCAAACGCCCCCTCGTGGCGCCGGCTATGCATATTCCATCAAAAAAAAAAAAAACCCAGACTGGATGAAGTTTTTGCTGAAATGTTGTCATCAGAGACCAGATGTCAGCTGCTCCAAAATACAGATGTCAAGTCTGGGAGCATGCACTGGTGCTGCGCTTTGCCACATCCCCAACACCATACCACCTTGGGTTCTGGATGGCAACCACCCAGGCAGACAAGTAGCCCATCTCTAAAATAACATCTATCTTTTCAACAGGACACTGTTCTAATAGGATCCTCCACGATCCAGAAAAAGTGCAAAAACAAGATGAAATGACTTACTCCAGCTGGCTTGTAAAGTGCAGACCTGGCAACTAGCTGGAAACTGAGATTAAAGCTGCGACCGGCTGCCTTCTAGGCCAGATTCGCAACAAACGCTGCTTCTGCTTCAAATGTTTTGCCAAAATCAAGCACAAACAAACACGTATCAAGTTGTACTCAGTAGGAGGTCCCCACATTAAAGAATTAATTAAAGTTTGAACATCACTGAAGCTGTTAAGGTCACGAACACCCAGAAGTGACCACATAATGATGCCAATGGTGTGCTGGGTCAGAGTGTGCTCCCTTCTGAGGCCCGTGTCCCGGGTCAGAGTGTGCTCCCTTCTGAGGCAAAATTTACAGAAAGATTAACAACAGCAGTAGAGGGAGAACAAGCGTGATGGGAAGCAGGAACTGGACCTAATCAACCTGCAGTGAGGAAGCAGACAGGTGTGACTTCTAAGGTCTGTGTCCCACTTCAGGGTCTGCCCCCTTCTGAGGTCTGTGTGTGCATGGTGTGTGAGCGGTGTGTTTGTGGTATGTCAGTGCGTGTGCATGGTGTGTCAGAGGCGTGTGCCTGGTGTGTCACAGGTGTGTGAGTGGTGTGTTTGTGGTATGTCAGTGAATGTGCATGGTGTGTCAGAGGCGTGTGCCTGGTGTGTCACAGGCATGTGAGTGGTGTGTTTGTGGTGTGTCACAGGCATGTGAGTGGTGTGTTTGTGGTGTGTCAGAGGCATGTGCCTGGTGTGTCACAGGCATGTGAGTGGTGTGTTTGTGGTATGTCAGTGCGTGTGCATGGTGTGTCAGTGCGTGTGCCTGGTGTGTCACAGGCATGTGAGTGGTGTGTTTGTGGTGTGTCAGAGGCGTGTACCTGGTGTGTCACAGGCATGTGAGTGGTGTGTTTGTGGTGTCTCAGAGGCGTGTGCCTGGTGTGTCACAGGCATGTGAGTGGTGTGTTTGTGGTATGTCAGTGCGTGTGCATGGTGTGTCAGAGGCGTGTGCATGGTGTGTCAGAGGCATGTGCCTGGTGTGTCACAGGCGTGTGAGCGGTGTGTTTGTGGTATGTCAGAGGCGTGTGCATGGTGTGTCAGAGGCATGTGCCTGGTGTGTCACAGGCGTGTGAGTGGTGTGTTTGTGGTGTGTCAGAGGCGTGTGCCTGGTGTGTCAGAGGCATGTGCCTGGTGTGTCACAGGCGTGTGAGTGGTGTGTTTGTGGTGTGTCAGAGGCATGTGCTTGGTGTGTCATAGGCGTGTGAGTGGTGTGTTTGTGGTATGTCAGTGCGTGTGCATGGTGTGTTAGAGGCGTGTGCCTGGTGTGTCACAGGAGTGTGAGTGGTGTGTTTGTGGCGTGTCAGAGGCATGTGCCTGGTGTGTCACAGGAGTGTGAGTGTTGTGTTTGTGGTGTGTCAGCGGTGTGTGCCTGGTGTGTCAAAGGTGTGTGAGCAGTGTGTTTGTGGTATGTCAGTGATGTGTGCCTGGTGTGTCACAGGCATGTGAGTGGTGTGTTTGTGGCATCTCAGAGGCATGTGCGTGGTGTGTCACAGGTGTGTGCGTGGTGTGTGCACGGCATGTCAGAGCTGTGTGCGTGGCGTGTCAGAGGCGTGTGCGTGGTGTGTGCACGGCGTGTCACAGCCGTGTGCGTGGTGTGTGCATGGCGTGTCACAGCCGTGTGCGTGGTGTGTGCACGGCGTGTCACAGCCGTGTGCATGGTGTGTGTGTGGCGTGTCACAGCCGTGTGCGTGGTGTGTGCACGGCGTGTCACAGCTGTGTGCATGGTGTGTGCGCGGCGTGTCACAGCCGTGTGCATGGTGTGTGCGCGGCGTGTCACAGCCGTGTGCGTGGCATGTGCGCGGCGTGTCACAGCTGTGTGCGTGGCATGTCAGAGGCGTGTCAGAGGTGTGTGCGTGGCATGTGCGTGGTGTGTGTGTGGTGTGTCAGGTGCTTCCAGCTGCTGTTTTATCAACTTTGTTTTCTTCCAACTTGTCTTGCTTTGGCAAATGTATGGCGCTACATTACGGGTTTGTGGCAGTTAGTGGCGTGTTTGGTGCAGTGCTACATGCACCTCCAGACTCCACACACCCAGTTTCACCAAGTTTTCTTTAAAGCTCACTTTTTGTTGATTTGGGGGATTTATAATCATAAAAAATAAAAAAAATAAATAAATTGCTGAACTGTGTAAAGACAGTTGTGGTTGTTGTCGCAGGTGTGAGGCTGTGTGTACTTTTTTTCGTGACCATTTGTCTTCACGCGAAACCGAAAAGGACACATGAAGGAGTGCAGAAGGAAAGGAGACGAGGAGGCGCCGCGGCACATGTTGGTCCGCGGCCCGCCGTGTTCCTGCGGCTCGGTTCCATTCACACAGTAAATAGATGCGTGGAGGCTCCTCCGGGGAGCAGTAGCGGGTGAGGACGCCGCCGCATGCGCCGTGCGCTTCAGCCAGACGCTCGGCAAGGACGCAGGACGGCGCGCGACGCCTTTCCAGCCGGACCGAAGCGGTTTTGGGCGGCGGAGGACGGCAGCAGCAGCGGGGCATGAAGCGGCTCCACGGCCTCGTCGCTCCGCTGGGGAACAACAACTCCGGAGCCTCCAGCATCGCCGACATCTGCGCCGCCGACGGCCTGCTGGACTTCTCCGCGCGCCCGGCCGTCAAGAGCGAGCTGGTGTGCCGATGGACCGAGCGCGGCTCCCGGCCGGCGCTCGGACCGGCGGCCGTGTGCCAGCAAACTTTCGGCTCCATGCACGAGCTGGTGGACCACGTCAGCAGCGAGCACGTCGCGGCGGGGCTGGAGACCCTGAGCCATGTCTGCATGTGGGCCGAGTGCGTGCGCGGCGGGAAGGCGTTCAAAGCCAAGTACAAACTCATCAACCACATCCGCGTGCACACCGGGGAGAAACCGTTCCTCTGCGCCTTCCCCAACTGCGGCAAGATGTTCGCCCGCTCCGAGAACCTGAAGATCCACACGCGCACGCACACTGGTGGGTGCTCGACACATTGTTTACACAGGGATCCCTCCATCTTCACCAGGGCCGCGTCCCGTTCCGCTCGCTCCCTCCGCCGCGGGGCGAGGAGACACCGAGCCGAACGAGCCGCAGACACGAGACGTCATAAAGCTCCGAACGATTCGTCCAGGAGCCTGGATAGTGCACACGCGCGCACACAGTGTTTTTTTTCCTGGATTTGTCCACAATTTGAATTGGTCAGGTAACAAACTCACCTGTGTGACTGATTCGTAGTTAACATCATCCTCAGAATCGTGTTTTTGCTCGATTTGACAGCCGCGGTGTAGATAAGAGAACATTTAGAGCAGAATCCTGCAAATGGTGACAAAAGCATCAAATTCAGCAGAAACAGTCCTCAGACACTCCTCTTTTGAAAAAAACAATTGGCCACTTGAATTTTCAATTGGTGGTCAGGTAGAAGTCTAGTGAAGAATTACACAGAGGTCAAAATTAAAAGATGCTCCAATCATATTGAAACCTACACCACATTACTTGCCTGATCATAAAGATTCCAAAAAGGTACAGTTTGGACAATCTGTGAATTCTATGGAGTTACGGGATAAAAACAGCAAGAATGGTGACAAAGGTCAGTTTCATTTTGTACAGGGGTCAAAAGTTAAAGTTGGTCCAATTTTGGTAAAAAGTGATGCAAATTACTAGTTAACACAGTTTTAAAAAGGAATAGTTTGGACCATGTATCATCCTTACTTATCATGTTATGGGGTAACATATGTCACATGTCATAGAATCCAATAGACGTCGACTTTGTTTGACCTTTATTTTGGAGACCAAACATTCAACACAGTCAAAACTATTCCATTTATTAATCCTATTAGCTCAACCAATAATCTGCATCACGTTTTACCAAAATTGGACCAACTTTAGCTTTTGACCCCTGTACAACATGAAAATGACCTTTGTCACCATTCTTGCTGTTTTTATCCCATAACTCCATAGAATTCAGTCACAGATAGTCCAAACTATACCTTTTTGGAATCTTTATGATCAGGCAAATAATGTGGAATATTTTTCAATATGATTGGAGCATCTTTTAATTTTGACCTCTGTGTAATTCTCCAATTGACCACCGATTGAAAAGTCAAGTGGTCAATCGTTTTTTTTTTTCTTTTCAAAAGAGGATTGTCTGAGGAGTATTTCTGCCGAATTTGTTGCTTGTATCACCATTTGCATGATTGTTTCACTTATCTGCTGCACTATTGGTAATTTTGGTCTTTTAATGATGTCTCTGAACTGTTGTTCTTTTGTTGGGGTGGAAAAAACAAGAACCAGGTGCACAAGTTTGAATTTATTTTGGATCTTCTATACTCCACACAGGCTCAAATATACACATCATTTCAGTCTAACAGGTGGCGCTGCAGGACATGTCACATGTTGTTTAACAAGGCATCATTAAAGGATTCCTGATTGTACAAGGTCTATTAGAAAAGAAACCAACAGTTTTATTTTTTTTAAAACTATATGGATTTGAATCACGTGTGATTACATCAGCCAAGCTTGAACCCTCGTGCGCATGCGTGAGTTTTTTTCACGCCTGTCGTGACGTCATTCGCCTGTGAGCACGCCTTGTGGAAGGAGTGGTCCAGCCCCCTCGTCGGATTTTCATTGTCTGAGAAGTTGCTGAGAGACTGGCGCTGTGCTTGATCAAAATTTTTTCAATAACTGTGAGGCACATCCGAGTGGACACCATTTGAGAAATTCAGCTGGTTTTCTGTGAAAATTTTAACGGCTGATGAGAGATTTTGGATTGTTTCTATCGCTGTAAGGACTTCCCACGGAGCGGGACGACGTCAGCCTGTTTCAAGCTGAAAACCTCCAAATTTAAGCCTCTGTTGATCCAGGACGTCGTGAGAGAACAGAGAACTTTCAGAAGAGGTCGGAATCAGCAGTTTATCCGGACATTCCACTGTTAAAGGAGATTTTTTTAATGAAAGACGTGCGGACGGATTGGCGCGTCGGCTCGCAGCCGGCGCGAAGCGCCCATCACAGGAAAAACACCTCCGTGTTGATAACCATTTGTAAAATCCAGGCGGCTTTTGGTGGCTTTCAGTTGAGTGAGTATCTGAGAAATTGTTTAACAGCAGGGCATGTTCCAACTTGTCCTTAAGGCTTCCAATGGAGGTGTTTTTCCTGTGGTGGGCGCACCACGCTGGCTGCAAGCCGACGCGCCAATCCGTCCACACGTCTTTCATTAAAAAAATCTCCTTTAACAGTGGAATGTCCGGATAAACTGCTGATTCCGACCTCTTCTGAAAGTTCTCTGTTCTCTCACGATGTCCTGGGTCAACAGAGGCTTAAATGTGGAGGTTTTCAGCTTGAAACAGGATGACGACGTCGCCTCGGAGCGCTGCACAACGGCCCGCTCCGTGGGAAGTCCTTACAGCGATAGAAACAATCCAAAATCTCTCATCAGCCGTTAAAATTTTCACAGAAAACCAGCTGAATTTCTCGAATGGTGTCCACTCGGATGTGCCTCACAGTTTTTGAAAAAATTTTGATCAAGCACAGCGCCAGTCTCTCAGCAACTTCTCAGACAAAGGAATTCCGACGAGGGGGCTGGACCACTCCTTCCACAAGGCGTGCTCACAGGCACATATGACGTCACTGACAGGCGTGAAAAAACTCTTGCATGCTCACGAGGGTTCAAGCTTGGCTGATGTAATCACACATGATTCAAATCCATATGGTTTTTAAAAAAAATAATAAGGTCGGACACTTTTCTAACAGACCTCATAAGTCTACACACACACGTGGTCACGATCAGTAATCAATGACTTACTTTATTGGTAATTACACCTCTAGCTCAGCGAATCAGCAGGTACAATTTTGGAAAACTTTTAACTCGGTGGATGACATCAGTCCGAGTAAACACAGAAACAGAACAACAGCACAAAGCCGGAGTGAAACAAACGTTACAACAGATCATCAAACCACCGACCGATCATACGACAGTGATGCTCAGTGTTCATTCAGATCAGTGGACCTGCGAGCAGGATAAAGTTGGGGATACGTTATTTTCGACAGATAACGAACTTCGTACCAGCTGGCGGATGTGCACGAGTGTTGTGCACCGCCTGGTTCTGTGCCCCGTACAGAGGAGGCGACACACTTCGCCCCAAACTTTATTATCGTGACATTAACACAGTTATGACTTTAAAAACGAGTCATGGTGACACGATGTCACACTTTGTAAAGTTTGTCATGAATCCGCGGCTCCGTTCTTAACGTTAGTTTGTTGACGTTCTGTTCTACAGCACGCTGGGACGTTTGCTCAGAGTGACGCAAACACTGTCACACACTCAGGAAAACTTTGTTTTGGTGTGTGTAGCTGTTGTTTTGATTAGTGTCTGTTTACAGTCTGGTCACGTGCACAAATTAACGCATGTACATGACCACATGACCTCTAACAGACTAAATCTGAGCTGTTATCAGTTCTGTGCAACGTGTCCTTTAACGTGACGAGGTCAAGGCCTAGCAACACCCCGTTAGTGATCATGATGGACTACAACTGGTAGTTTCACTGCCAGCATAAAGAGGACGTGTTTGACATCACTCATTGGACTGAACAATACCCAGAACAATGGGAAAGATCTAAGAAGGAGAATTGTAGACTTACACAAGTCAGGAAGGTCTCTTGGAGCCATTTCTAAACAACTACAGATTCCAAGATCTTCCATTCAAAAAACTGCACATACCTAAAGTTAGTCAGATGTGTCATCACTTTGAGAAGGTCTGGAAGAAGATCCAAACTGTCAACCTCCTGCCTGGTTCACATGGCAAAATTTTCAAATTGTCTGTAGGCTTCCAGTACCTGAGACCACACACACGGAGATAAAAAAAAAAAAAGAAAAATAGATCTAACAGGTTTGGTGGTACAGTGTGGGGTGTGCAACCACACGGTAACAGATTTCACACAGGAACATTCCCAGGAAATCTTGCAAAATCTCTCAAGATTAAACATGACTTCAGAGTAAACAAACATGGTGGACGAGGAAGACGCAACAGAGATAGTTTGTGGACTATTTATAACGGAAAAAATGATAGAGAAAGAAAAGGCCTTCTTTAAAAGGAGTGGAGACAGCATGACCACCGGACTTTCTGGTGTGCCATAACAGCTTTTTTGATTTTGGATTCCATTTCATATGTCCGTCACCTCGCTTTCTGATTGCTTTCTGCATGTCACATTCAGCAGGCTGCGTGCTCGTTTGTGGTCAGAGGACACCACACACGCTGGGATATCGGACCAAGACAATCCAACATGTTGAATATCCCTGATTTGTGGTCTGAGCACTCTGAACACACCACACACGGTGGCAATATCTGATAAGATTATCTTTAGCGCCATCACAATAGTCGAGGTGTCCTTAAGATTGTGGGAAGGGGAAGATCAGGTCCGATATCGGCCTAATTATCTTGCCATGTGAACCAGGCTTCAGATGAGAGGAAATTGGTTTGGAACCACCAAGGCGCAGGTCTGTCATGAACTGGAACCTGCTGGAACACCAGCGTCACTGTCCACAGTGAAGCGCGTTTTACATCACCAATGACTGAGAGGGTGCTGACCTCAGCCCCTGCTCCAAAATCAACACCTTCAAGCAAGATTGAAATCTGCAGCTGTCCACATGGACAAGACAAATGTCTTCTGGAGAAAAGATTTATGGTCAGATGAGACAAAAATTGAGGGCTTTGGCCACAATGAGAACAGGTATGTTTGGAGGAGTGAAGGTGAGACTTTCAAACCTGAGGACACTGGACCAACTGTCAGGCATGGTGGAGGTACCATCATGCTCTGGGCCTGTTTTGCAGCTGGTCATGCTGGTGCATTGCAGTGGATGGAATAATGAAGAAGGAGGACTACCTATAAATTCATCAACTTCACCTCAAATCAAAAGCTAGATGGTTGAAACTTGGTCACAGTTGGGTTTGCCAACAGGACAATGATCCCAAACACACATCGGAACTGGTTTTGGATTGGATAAAGCAGGCTAACATTAAGCTTCTGGAATGGTCTTCCCAAAGCCCCGACCTTAACCGTATTGAAACTCTGTGGACTACACTGAAAAGCTGGGTCCATTCTAGGAAACCAATCAATTTAAATGAACTCTACCAGTTCTGCCATGAAGAGTGGGCAAATATCCTGAAAGAATTGTACCAGAAACTTGTTAATGGCAACCAAAACCTTCTGGTTGAGGTGCAGGTTGTTCAGGAACATTTAACCAAACATTAGTGGGCATGTTTTATATATATATATATATATATATATATATATATATATATATATATATATATATATATATATATATATATATATAGTGTGTGTATATAATTTTGACCCTGTGTGGATTAGTGAAGATTCAAAATAAATTCAGTCTTCCACTCTGACAAAAGACCTGTTCAAAAACATCATTAAAAACCCCAAATTCCTGTGACGTGTACATCAGTGATGAGTGCATGTAAACTTCTGAACACAACGGTCTGCAGTAACTGGGCAGCGTGGTCTCCTTTGAGGGCGGGCGCTGATGTGGTCAAATATGTATTGTGACGTAATTTCTCTACTTCCGGGGGAAAAAACGTGGCACTTTCTCTGAGTTTTTTGGGAAATTACACACCAAACAAAGTGAAAATGCAAAGAAAAAGTGAGCATGTGGTGGAAAGTGGACATGTGCTGTGGTTTGTTTTTGACCCGGAGCTCAAACATGTCGAGACAGTTGTGCAGGCGAGAGAACGTAGCTACTCTGGTTAGCTGTGTAGGCTAATACTTACCGACACAATGTCTCCTATTTGCCTCGTCTTTTCTTCTCCACTGGGAACAGAAAACAAAACCTTTTTGTGACTGCTTTGGTGATTGCAGCCAAAAACAAAACAGTCCATTATTTGTCCGTGTGGAGTTATGGTGTGTTCATATTACACAACGGGAGTGTAGGTCCCCATAAGTGCTCAAATCCTGGGATATCACACAGGGTTGAAATGAGACTGCGGTGCCCTGTATCAGTTCAGATTTGTGTTCTGTGTCTTTAATTTGGTGACTGAGCAACAATAATCTTTAAAATAGAAACAACAAAGACTGTGTGAAAATGTAATTCTGAGAGTGAACGTGACTTAAAAAGTCATAGTTCAGATTCACAGTGGGGACATAATAACCAGGCTGCAGGCTTCTTTACTGTGTGTGTGTGTGTGTGTGGGGGGGTAAAAATCAGCTGAAGGACACTTTTATTCTTTCAGCTGTTGAGTTTCCACACGAAACATTAAATTTTGAGAATCTCAATAAAAGACCCACAGAGCCAAAAAACACACACAATAAAGCAGCTAACTTCTACTTAGTTAAAACTTTCACCTTCCAATGATGTTCCTGTAGGGCAGCAAACACAGGCCCATAGACTCACTTCCCCACTCACACAAGAAAGTCACTTGGGTGCCCTTGAGCAAGGTGGTGAAGCTGGTCACTCGTTTCATCGTAATCCAGCCCTCTCGCAGTGTGTGTGGAGCCACTGTGTCACAAGAGTGTCACGAGAGTGTTACAGGAGTGTGTTTTGAGAGTGTGTTATAGGAGTGTGTGTTAAAAGAGTGTGTCACAAGAGTGTCACTGGAGTGTGTTACGAGTGTCTCAAGAGTGTGCCATGAGTGTCAGTAGAGTGTGTTATGAGGGTGTGTCACTAGAGTGTGCTACAAAAGTGTTTCACAAAAGTCTGTCAGGAAAGTGTGTTATCAGCGTGTGTTACGAAAGTGTTTCATAAGAGTCTGTCAGGAAATTTTGTTACCAGCGTGTTACAAGAGTGTTTCATGAGTCTGTCAGGAAAGTGTGTTACCAGCGTGTGTTACAAGAGAGTTTCGTGAGAGTCTGTCAGGAAAGTGTGTTACCAGCGTGTGTTACAAGAGAGTTTCGTGAGAGTCTGTCAGGAAAGTGTGTTACCAGCGTGTGTTACAAGAGAGTTTCGTGAGAGTCTGTCAGGAAAGTGTGTTACCAGCGTGTGTTACAAGAGTGTTTGGTGAGAGTCTGTCAGGAAAGTGTGTTACCATTGTGTGTTACAAGAGTGTTTGGTGAGAGTCTGTCAGGAAAGTTTGTTACGAGAGTGTGTTACAAGCGTGTCACTAGAGTGTGTCACAAGAGTGTGTCATAAGCATGTGGTGTAAGAGTGTGTCACTAGAGTGTGCTACAAAAGTGTTTCACAAAAGTCTGTCAGGAAAGTGTGTTATCAGCGTGTGTTACGAAAGTGTTTCATAAGAGTCTGTCAGGAAATTTTGTTACCAGCGTGTTACAAGAGTGTTTCATGAGTCTGTCAGGAAAGTGTGTTACCAGCGTGTGTTACAAGAGAGTTTCGTGAGAGTCTGTCAGGAAAGTGTGTTACCAGCGTGTGTTACAAGAGAGTTTCGTGAGAGTCTGTCAGGAAAGTGTGTTACCAGCGTGTGTTACAAGAGAGTTTCGTGAGAGTCTGTCAGGAAAGTGTGTTACCAGCGTGTGTTACAAGAGAGTTTCGTGAGAGTCTGTCAGGAAAGTGTGTTACCAGCGTGTGTTACAAGAGTGTTTGGTGAGAGTCTGTCAGGAAAGTGTGTTACCATTGTGTGTTACAAGAGTGTTTGGTGAGAGTCTGTCAGGAAAGTTTGTTACGAGAGTGTGTTACAAGCGTGTCACTAGAGTGTGTCACAAGAGTGTGTCATAAGCATGTGGTGTAAGAGTGTGTCACTAGAGTGTGTTACAAGAGTGTCAGTGTGTTACAAGTGTCTCAAGAGTGTGTCATGAGTGTCAGTAGAGTGTGTTATGAGGGTGTGTCACTAGAGTGTGCTACAAGAGTGTCATTAGAGTGTGCCATGAGTGTCAGTAGAGTGTGTTATGAGGGTGTGTCACTAGAGTGTGCTACAAGAGTGTCATTAGAGTGTGCCATGAGTGTCAGTAGAGTGTGTTATGAGGGTGTGTCACTAGAGTGTGCTACAAGAGTGTCATTAGAGTGTGCCATGAGTGTCAGTAGAGTGTGTTATGAGGGTGTGTCACTAGAGTGTGCTACAAGAGTGTCATTAGAGTGTGCCATGAGTGTCAGTAGAGTGTGTTATGAGGGTGTGTCACTAGAGTGTGCTACAAGAGTGTCATTAGAGTGTGCCATGAGTGTCAGTAGAGTGTGTTATGAGGGTGTGTCACTAGAGTGTGCTACAAGAGTGTCATTAGAGTGTGTCATGAGTGTCAGTAGAGTGTGTTATGAGGGTGTGTCACTAGAGTGTGCTACAAGAGTGTCATTAGAGTGTGCCATGAGTGTCAGTAGAGTGTGTTATGAGGGTGTGTCACTAGAGTGTGCTACAAGAGTGTCATTAGAGTGTGCCATGAGTGTCAGTAGAGTGTGTTATGAGGGTGTGTCACTAGAGTGTGCTACAAGAGTGTCATTAGAGTGTGCCATGAGTGTCATTAGAGTGTGTTATGAGTGTCAGTAGAGTGTGTTACGAGAGTGTCACAAGAGTGTGTCATTAGCATGTGTTGTAAGAGTGTGTTACGAGAGTGTGTTATGAGAATGTTCATGAGTTTTACGAGTGTCTCGAGAGTGTGTTACCTGTCTGTGTCCTCTGATAAGCCTCTTAGGTAATGAGTGTTAAACTGTGTGTAAAATTGCGTTGGACAGTCAAAACCTTTGCGTGGTTTGGAGTGGAGACATTTTTAGGGTGATATTCGAAGAGTAAATGTGAAGTTGATAGCGGCGGTAATGGGACGTAAACAGCAGAATGTAAATTAAGATTTTGTGTGTTAATGGCTGTCGGCACAAAATGAATTTAAATCACCGGATGCAGGTGTGAGGCACCTCTTTATCCAGATCTAATATTTTGTTTTTACTAAGTAAGTAAGTGTATTTTGTTCGGGCTTTAAATGACTTGAAGTAGTCACTGAATGAATATTTACTTTGTTTAACTGCTTACGTCAATTAAAAAGTAATAAAATTCAGATCAAATTGAGGTCGAGTGTAGCCAAGCAAAATGTGCCTCAGCTTTCTGAGAGCTGTTTTTATGTTTCATTTTCAGCTGCTTAGGTTCATGGAAATCAGATTTTAGTCCCATATTATTTGTATCTGTAGGCTGCGATCTTCAGTGTGGTTACATGTTCAGTCAGCGGAGTCGTGCATTTCATCGTACGCGTTTACTCGGGCAGCAGTTTTCTCCCATCATCCCGTCTCTCTCTCCTTCGCCGCAGCAGCAGTGTTACATTTATGGCGGTTTGTATTGCCTGTAGGCTTGCAGTCGCACCTCCAGCTCAGTTGGCGTGAAATAGCATGAATGATCTCTTCTTCTTGGTTGTCATGGTGACTCGTGATATCAGGGCTCCATTGATGAGGACTTTTCATAGTGGTTGTGCACACGCGCAGCCCTGGCTGAACATACTCAGAGTTGATTGAAGTAACTCAGCTGTTCTGGATCCTCAGTTTCCCATCTCAGAATCGGTCAACTCAGAGTTCAGGGACAGACTCAGAGTTTGTTGAACCTCCTTTCTGGAATACCCCCCAGGAGGACACAAACTCTAACACATGTTCATGTACTGGCAATTCAAACAAACAAACATAAAAACAATCTCCTGTTTCAGACATTTCACGATGTCTCAACGTGGTGAATGATTACGCTGCATTCTGCCAGCACAACGACAGAAACCGGAGATTGTTTGTTTGCAGTGGTGGGCACAGTTCTGATAACCGATAATTATTGAAGATAAAGTTTTCATTATCAGATTATCTTTTCACATAACTTTGAAAACCATTATCGGACTAATTATCTTCTGACAAATTTTTGTCCGATAACTTTTAGACCGTTAACGTGGTAAACAAAAGTGAACAGATGTGTAGTTCTACCCTCTGCGAACAGAGGAGAGCTGCTTCTAGAAGAAACCGCGCTATCCTCTGCAGGCAAAGGAGAACTGGTCACAAAAACAAACCTGAAAACATTCTGATACGCCGCCAGTATCACCCAAGTCATCCAGAGGCATACATTTTTAACTTATGGTTCAAATTTTAACCAAACTTATTTCGGACAAGTTATTTAAATTAACGTCACTTCTGAAGTTTTATAAAGTTAAAAATGTCAGATATATGTTTTAGTTTTAAATTAATGCGCTAATTTTTAAGGTTTTAGTGTGGACATGCTGTGTCCAGGTGCATTATGGGTGATACGGTAATCTCAGTACGTTCACGTTCACAGGAGAATGCATTTGAGACACTGATCAGGACAACAGCATTAAACTCTAGTGCCTAAAACTCTCATGAATATATTCTCTGGGTTTATAGATGTTGTTATTGTGTTTGCTTTTATTAAATTCCACACATCTTAAACGTAGCAACACAGATTATCTGGAATTTTGTTTTGGCAGGTTTTCAAGATCTCTACTGCCATCTGCTGGCCAGTAGTGTTCATGGCAGTATTCAAACTGAAGCTGGGCTGATATTTTCAATCACTGTACTCGTACGTTCAAAAACCACACGTCGGACTCGTGTTTCCAGAAGCAAAACGTAAACGGAAGCTTTTTTCAAACTTAATTTACAAAAATTCTCGATGGGAGACATCAGAGTTTAAAAACAACAAAAAACATTGAGAACTACATTGAGACGCTGTGATCGGGCTGCACTTTAACCGCTGCACACAGACAGCACCATTAACATCGCAACATGAAACTATTTTTATATTGTGCCTAAAACTCTCATGAATATATTCTCTGGGTTTATAGACGTTGTTATTGCATTTGTTTTATGTAAACATGCAAGAATCACAGTCTGTCTCTCCGTTATTTTCAGTGGGAGCTGCTGGAGCTACAGTTGCTTCCTGATCATGTCCTTCTGAGGGAAAGTGAAGTTTGCTGTTTAATGTCTTGATTATTGTTCTTTACAACACTGTTTGCTCTTTCCTCTTTGTTCTTTCTTCTTTGTCTTTCGGCTGTTCCTGTTAGGGGTCGCCACAGCAGATCAGTCATTTCCATCTCACCCTGTTCTCTGTATCTTCCTCTGTCACACCAACCACCTGCATGTCCTCCCTCAGCACATCCATAAACCTCCTCTTTGGTCTCCCTCTTCTCCTCCTGCCTGGTGGCTCCATCCTCAGCATCCTTCTCCCTATATACCCTGGGTCCCTCCTCTGCACATGTCCAAACCACCTCAATCTCGCCTCTCTGACTTTGTCTCCAAACCGTCGCACCTGAGCTGTCCCTCTGATATGTTCATTCCTAATCTTGTCCATTCTTGTCACTCCCAAAGAGAATCTCAACATCTTCAGCTCTGCCACCTCCAGCTCTGCCTCCTGTCTTTTTGTTAGTGCCACTGTCTCTAAACCATACAACATAGCTTGTCTCACTACTGTTTTGTAAACTTTCCCCTTCACTCTTGCTGATATTCTTCAGTCACAAATCACTCCTGCCACCTTTCTCCCCCACTCCACCCTGCCTGCACTCTCTTCTTCACCTCTCTACCACACCCTCCATTACTTTGGACAATTGACCCCAAGTATTTAATCTCATCTACTTTCACCACTTCTACTCCTTGTAACTGCACTATTCCACTGGGCTCCCTCTCATTCACACACATTTACTCAGTCTTGCTTCTACTGACTTTCATTCCCCTTCTCTCCAAAGCATATCTCCACCTCTCCAGACTAGACTCAACTTGCTCTCTACTGTCACTGCAGATCACAATGTCATCTGCAAACATCATAGTCCATGGGGACTCCTGTCTGATCTCATCAGCCAACCTGTCCATCACCATTGCAAACAAGAAAGGACTCAGAGCTGATCCTTGGTGTAATCCCACCTCCACCTTGAATGAGTCTGTCATTCCTACTGCGCATCTCACCGCTGTCACACTATTCTTGTACATGTCCTGCACTACCCTAACATACTTCCTCATACAATACCACAGCTCTTCTCTTGGCACCCTGTCATAAGCTTTTTCTAAGTCCACAAACACACAATGTGACTCTTTCTGTCCTTATTTGTACTTCTCCAACAGTATTCTCAGAGCAAACATTGCATCTGTAGTGCTCTTTCTCGGCATGAAACCATATTGCTGCTCACAGATCTTCACCTGTTTTCTAAGCTTAGCTTCTACTACTCTTTCCCATATCTTCATGCTGTGGCTGATTAGCTTTAAGACTCTGTAGTTACTGCAGCTCTGCACATCACCCTTGTTCTTGAAAATAGGAACCAGCACACTTTGCCTCCACTCCTCAGGCATCCTCTCACTTTCCAAGATTTTATTAAACAATCTTAAATATTAATCTTAATATTAAACAAGGGACAGAGCAGACTGTACTTCCTGAGGAGGTACATAAACTCCTGTGAATGTTCTACCAGTCTGTGGTAGCCAGTGTCCTCTTCTCTGTGGTGGTCTGCTGGGGGAGCAGCATGAAGAGGAGGGACGCCGGGCGACTGGACAGGCTGGTGAGGAAAGCTGGTTTAGTGCTGGGAACAGAGCTGGAGACACTAACATCAGTGGCAGAGAGAAGGACCCTCAGTAAACTGCTGGCCATCATGGACAATGTTGAGCACCCTCTGCACAGCGCCATCATCAGGCAGAGGAGCTCATTCAGCGGCAGACTGCTGTCCCAGTCCTGCCACACGGACAGATTCAGGAAGTCTTTTGTCCCTCAGGCCATCAGACTGTTCAACTCTTCCCATCTCAGTAAGAAATAATCCTGTGCCACATCTGTTTGACCTTTTATTGCTTTCTTTTGCACTACCAACACTGTTCACATTGTGTACTGTTTACATCTGTGCTACCTCCTCACTACTGCACTACTACATTTACTCCTCCGTCATATTCTCTGAGACTGGATGCTGCACTTGCACACAAATTTTATTTTTATTTTTAGTTAGTAGCTTTTATTGATTAGTCTATTTTTCTTTTATTTACTTAACCCTATTTTTGTGTGTCTGGTGCAATGTGTGTGTCTTGTCTAATGTGTAAGCTGCTGGATGCCTTGAATTTCCCTCTGGGATCAATAAAGTATCTATCTATCTATCTGGTTAGAAACTCTACTGCCATCTCTCCTAGACATTTCCATGCCTCCACTGGAATGTCATCTGGACCATTTGCCTTTCCACTCTTCATCCTCTTCATAGCAGCCCTCACTTCTTCCTTGGTAGTCTCTTGTACGTCCTGATTTACTCTCACCACATCATCCAGTCTTTTCTCTTGCTCATTTTCTTTATTCATTAGCTCTTCAAAATATTCCCTCCACCTTCTCAGCACACACTCCTCACTTGTCAGCACATTACCATGTGCATCTTTACTACCCTAATCTGCTGCACATCCTTTCCAGTTCTGTCCCTTTGTCTGGCCAGTCGGTACAAGTCCTTTTCTCCTTCCTTACTATTCTAACTTCTTCTAACTATTCTTAACTTCTTGTACAGCTCGCAATATGCCTTTTCCTTCACTTTTGCCACTTCTCTTTATGCCGCATCTCCTTGTACTCCTGTCTACTTTCTTCATCTCTCCGACTATCCCAAAACTTTTTTGACAGCCTCTTTCTCCTTATGCTTTCCTGGACCTCTTCATTCCACCACCAAGTCTCCTTGTCTTCCTTCCACTGTCCAGATGTCATACCCAGTACTGTCCTAGCTGTCTCCCTCACCACATTTACAGTACTTTTCCAGTTGTCCAAAATTGCTTCCCCTCCAACCAGTGCTTCTCTCACCTGCTCGCTAAATTTTACACAACAGTATTCCTCCTTCAGCTTCCACCATCTGATCCTTTGTTGAACTCTCACTCTCTTCTTCTTCTTTACCTCTAAAGTCATCCTACAAACAACCATCCTATGCTGTCTAGTGACACTCTCTCCTGCTATCACCTTACAGTCTGTGATTTCTTTTAGCTTGCATCTCCTATAAAGAATGTAGTCCACCTGTGTGCACCTTCCTCCACTCTTATATGTTACCCTGTGCTCCTCCCTTTTCTTAAAGTAGGTATTCACCACAGCCATTTCCATCCTTTTTGCAAAATCAACTACCATCTGTCCTTCCCCATTCCTATCCTTGATACCATATCTACCCATTACTTCCTCATCACCTCTGTTCCCTTCACCAACATGCCCATTGAAGTCTGCTCCTATCACCACTCTTTCATGCTTGGGCACATTCTCCACCACCTCATCTAACACACTCCACAAATCTTCTTTCTCCTTCATCTCACAACCTACCTGTGGGGCATATGCACTGATGATATTCATCATCACCCCTTCAATTTCCAACTTCACACTCATCACCCTGTCAGACACTCGCTTAACCTCCAACACACTTTTAACATACTCTTCCTTTAAAATGACCCCAACACCATTTCTCTTCCTGTCCTCATCATGGAACAACAACTTGTACCCACCGCCGATGCTCCTGCTCTTACTTCCCTTCCACTTGGTCTCTTGCACACACAATATGTCTACCTTTCTCCTCTCCATCATATCAGCCAGCTCTCTCCCTTTTCCAGTCATACTACCAACATTCAAAGTCCCCACTCTCATTTCCACCCTTCTAGTTTTCTTCTTCTCCCGCTGTTTGTGGCAACGTTTTCCTCCTCTTCTTCATCATCTTCGCCCAGCAGTAGTCCAGTTTCCACTGGCAGCGTGTTGGGCAACAGCACCGGTGGCGGACGTTGTTAACCCGGGCAGCGACCGATCCGGTATGGGAATTCGATTCTTAGTCTGCATAGTTGGGTTGGCTTGTTTTACGCTGGATGCCCTTCCTGACGCAACCGTCCTCATTTATCTGGGCTTGGGACCGGCACTCAGAATGTACTGGCTGCACACCCCATGTGGCTGAGTGTCCTCTTTGTTCCAGACTAATATATATAATATGTCTGAATTCGGTTTGCGCTTATTAAATTCCACGCAGATTAAACGTAACAGACACGGATTATTTGTCACCATTGCATGAGCGTGTTGCTCTTGGCACACAACATGATGTCCCACACAGACTCTGATATGTGTGTCTGTTTTTGGTCCACCTGTTACACATGGAGATATTAGTCTGAAAGAAAAAAGCACAAAAGAAAGTTAAATATGCCAGCGTTTACAATGTATGATGTTTTATAAATTATTCTGCGAACACATTCCGGCAAACACAAAAAATTAACACCAATTTTTCAAACTTATCAGCAACTAATGAGAACAATAATAATGAGAATAACAGTGAGCATAGTGAGAATAACAATAGCGAGACTAACAGTAATGAGAATAATAATAATAATAACAAGAATAATAACAACAACAATAATAATTAGAATAATACAAATATTAATAACAATGGGAATAATAATATTAATGAGAATAACAGTGATAATGAGAATAATAATAACTATAATGACAATAACAATAATGAGAATAGTGAGAATAACAATAGCAAGAATAACAGTAATAATAATAATGATGATAATCATAATAATAATAATAATAATAATCATACAACCCCAATTCCAAAGAAGTTGGGACGTTGTGTAAAATGTAAATAAAAACAATACAATTATTTTCAAATCCTTTTCAACCTATATTCAGTTGAATACACCACAAAGACAAGATACTTCATTCACACTGATAAACTTTATTGTTTTTGTGCAAATATTTGCTCATTTTGAAATGGGCTTTCCAGCCTCTCCTCTGGCAGTGAGCTCATGGTATTTGAGTCTCTCTCTTTCATGCAGTCCTCCCAGGGGACTCTCAGTTCCAACAGGAGGACTTGCTTAGAAGAAGTAGATGTAAGCACCATGTCTGGTCTCAAAGAGGTTGATGTTACATACTCTGGGAACTTGAGCTACCTGCCCAAATCAGCTCAAAGTTCCCTATCCGATGCCGATGAGAGTAGGCTGACTGCTGATGTTGACTGTGACTGTGGCTTCTCTCCGGCTTTCACAAAGGGTATTTGCCTCTGACTGTGGGTGTGTTTGTTGTTGGCAACTGCAGTGGAAATGGTCTCAGCCACTGTCTTCAGAACTTGGTCATGGCGCCAACGGGCACGCCCTTCATCAAGAGACATGCAGGTTTGCGGGGCTGCATAGCACATCGTAGACAGCTCAGACCAAGAACTTTATGCGCTGTGGCTCTGCATTCCAGATGTCATTCCAGGTCAGCTTCCTTTCCAGTGCTCCTTCCCACCTTGTTGATGCCCCCTGCTTCTGCATGCTCACCATCCTGCTGGTCCTGACATCCTCAACACCAGCCCGCACCTCCTCCAGGACTAGACAGCATCTGTCCTTGCCCCTGGCCAAATCACATTGTGACTGTGGGATGACTCCTAGACCTGCTCACCTGATGGCCACTATACCTAACAGAGCCTTATGTCTTAGCAGAGACTCTGCCAGCTCAAGTCTCTCTTGAGCTCTGAACTTCCTGCCAGTCCTCACCACGATGCCTGAGTCACAGTAGACTAATGCTTCGCTCATGCGAGAAACCCTACCTCTAGACTACTGAGGGGAAGCTGGAGTTTATTGAGACTGCGTGGCAAGCCCAGCCATCTACGGAGGTAGGAACTGATCTTTCTTTCCAGGGTCTCTATGGTAGACATCGTCACCTCATACACCAACAACAGCCAGAGGATGCGTGGTAGAATGCCATGTTGATAAAACCATGCTGTAAACCTGCAGAGTAGGCCAGACTTGTCTACTTTGGTCAACCAGGATTCAAACTTCTTGATGATAGTTCTGTAGTTTTCTCTGGGCCCCTCCCCAATCGGACCGGGAATGACATGTTTAGCCGCACGGTGGTTTGAATCATATTTGTCTAATAGATTACAGTTTGTTCATGTAAATGGGGAATCTTCTTCACAGACTAAAGTTAATTATGGAGTTCCACAAGGTTCTGTGCTAGGACCAATTTTATTCACTTTATACATGCTTCCCTTAGGCAGTATTATTAGACGGTATTGCTTAAATTTTCATTGTTACGCAGATGATACCCAGCTTTATCTATCCATGAAGCCAGAGGATACACACCAATTAGCTAAACTGCAGGATTGTCTTACAGACATAAAGACATGGATGACCTCTAATTTCCTGCTTTTAAACTCAGATAAAACTGAAGTTATTGTACTTGGCCCCACAAATCTTAGAAGCATGGTGTCTAACCAGATCGTTACTCTGGATGGCATTTCCCTGATCTCTAGTAATACTGTGAGAAATCTTGGAGTCATTTTTGATCAGGATATGTCATTCAAAGCGCATATTAAACAAATATGTAGGACTGCCTTTTTGCATTTACGCAATATCTCTAAAATCAGAAAGGTCTTGTCTCAGAGTGATGCTGAAAAAACTAATTCATGCATTTATTTCCTCTAGGCTGGACTATTGTAATTCATTATTATCAGGTTGTCCTAAAAGTTCCCTAAAAAGCCTTCAGTTGGTTCAGAATGCTGCAGCTAGAGTACTGACGGGGACTAGCAGGAGAGAGCATATCTCACCCGTGTTGGCCTCTCTTCATTGGCTTCCTGTTAATTCTAGAATAGAATTTAAAATTCTTCTTCTTACTTATAAGGTTTTGAATAATCAGGTCCCATCTTATCTTAGGGACCTCGTAGTACCATATTACCCCATTAGAGCGCTTCGCTCTCAGACTGCGGGCTTACTTGTAGTTCCTAGGGTTTGTAAGAGTAGAATGGGAGGCAGAGCCTTCAGCTTTCAGGCTCCTCTCCTGTGGAACCAGCTCCCAATTCAGATCAGGGAGACAGATACCCTCTCTACTTTTAAGATTAGGCTTAAAACTTTCCTTTTCGCTAAGGCTTATAGTTAGGGCTGGATCGGGTGACCCTGGACCATCCCTTGGTTATGCTGCTTTAGACGTAGATTGTGGGGGGGTTCCCATGATGCACTGTTTCTTTCTCTTTTTGCTCCGTATGCATCACTCTGCATTTAATCATTAGTGATCGATCTCTGCCCCCCTTCACGGCATGTCTTTTTCCTGGTTTTTTCCCTCAGCCCCAACCAGTCTCAGCAGAAGACTGCCCCTCCCTGAGCCTGGTTCTGCTGGAGGTTTCTTCCTGTTAAAAGGGAGTTTTTCCTTCCCACTGTGGCCAAGTGCTTGCTCATAGGGGGTCGTTTTGACCGTTGGGTTTTTCATAATTATTGTATGGCCTTGCCTTACAATATGGAGCGCCTTGGGGCAACTGTTTGTTGTGATTTGGCGCTATATAAGAAAAAAGTTGATTGATTGATTGATTGATGTTCTCCTTGAATTGCTGTCTGTCTGAGTGGTGTCCAAAAAATGAGGTGGGCTTCATAGATAATTGGCAAAGCTTCTGGGGAAAACCTGGTCTTGTTAGGAGAGACGGCATCCATCCCACTTTGGATGGAGCAGCTCTCATTTCTAGAAATCTGGCCAATTTTCTTAAATCCTCCAAACCGTGACTATCTAGGGTTGGGACCAGGAAGCAGAGTTGTAGTCTTACACACCTCTCTGCAGCTTCTCTCCCCCTGCCATCCCCTCATTACCCCATCCCCGTAGAGACGGTGCCTGCTCCCAGACCACCAATAACCAGTAAAAATCTATTTAAGCATAAAAATTCAAAAAGAAAAAATAATATAGCACCTTCAACTGCACCACAGACTAAAACAGTTAAATGTGGTCTATTAAACATTAGGTCTCTCTCTTCTAAGTCCCTGTTAGTAAATGATGTAATAATTGATCAACATATTGATTTATTCTGCCTTACAGAAACCTGGTTACAGCAGGATGAATATGTTAGTTTAAATGAGTCAACACCCCCGAGTCACACTAACTGTCAGAATGCTCATAGCACGGGCCGACGGTGAGGATTAGCAGCAATCTTCCATTCCAGCTTATTAATTAATCAAAAACCCAGACAGAGCTTTAATTCATTTGAAAGCTTGACTCTTAGTCTTGTCCATCCAAATTGGAAGTCCCAAAAAACAGTTTTATTTGTTGTTATCTATCGTCCTCCTGGTCGTTACTGTGAGTTTCTCTGTGAATTTTCAGACCTTTTGTCTGACTTACTGCTTAGCTCAGATAAGATAATTATAGTGGGCGATTTTAACATCCACACAGAAGCTGAGAATGACAGCCTCAACACTGCATTTAATCTATTATTAGACTCAATTGGCTTTGTTCAAAATGTAAATGAGTCCACCCACCACTTTAATCATATCTTAGATCTTGTTCTGACTTATGGTATGGAAATTGAAGACTTAACCGTATTCCCTGAAAACTCCCTTCTGTCTGATCATTTCTTAATAACATTTACATTTACTCTGATGGACTACCCAGCAGTGGGGAATAAGTTTCATTACACTAGAAGTCTTTCAGAAAGCGCTGTAACTAGGTTTAAGGATATGATTCCTTCTTTATGTTCTCTAATGCCATATACCAACACAGTGCAGAGTAGCTACCTAAACTCTGTAAGTGAGATAGAGTATCTCGTCAATAGTTTTACATCCTCATTGAAGACAACTTTGGATGCTGTAGCTCCTCTGAAAAAGAGAGCTTTAAATCAGAAGTGCCTGACTCCGTGGTATAACTCACAAACTCGCAGCTTAAAGCAGATAACCCATAAGTTGGAGAGGAAATGGCGTCTCACTAATTTAGAAGATCTTCACTTAGCCTGGAAAAAGAGTCTGTTGCTCTATAAAAAAGCCCTCCGTAAAGCTAGGACATCTTACTACTCATCACTAATTGAAGAAAATGAGAACAACCCCAGGTTTCTTTTCAGCACTGTAGCCAGGCTGACAAAGAGTCAGAGCTCTATTGAGCCGAGTATTCCTTTAACTTTAACTAGTAATGACTTCATGACTTTCTTTGCTAATATAATTTTAACTAATAGAGAAAAAATTACTCATAACCATCCCAAAGACGTATCGTTATCTTTGGCTGCTTTCAGTGATGCCGGTATTTGGTTAGACTCTTTCTCTCCGATTGTTCTGTCTGAGTTATTTTCATTAGTTACTTCATCCAAACCATCAACATGTCTATTAGACCCCATTCCTACCAGGCTGCTCAAGGAAGCCCTACCATTATTTAATGCTTCGATCTTAAATATGATCAATCTATCTTTATTAGTTGGCTATGTACCACAGGCTTTTAAGGTGGCAGTAATTAAACCATCACTTAAAAAGCCATCACTTGACCAAGCTATCTTAGTTAATTATAGGCCAATCTCCAACCTTCCTTTTCTCTCAAAAATTCTTGAAAGGGTAGTTGTAAAACAGCTAACTGATCATCTGCAGAGGAATGGTCTATTTGAAGAGTTTCAGTCAGGTTTTAGAATTCATCATAGTACAGAAACAGCATTAGTGAAGGTTACAAATGATCTTCTTATGGCGTCAGACAGTGGACTCATCTCTGTGCTTGTTCTGTTAGACCTCAGTGCTGCTTTTGATACTGTTGACCATAAAATTTTATTACAGAGATTAGAGCATGCCATAGGTATTAAAGGCACTGCGCTGCGGTGGTTTGAATCATATTTATCTAATAGATTACAATTTGTTCATGTAAATGGGGAATCTTCTTCACAGACTAAAGTTAATTATGGAGTTCCACAAGGTTCTGTGCTAGGACCAATTTTATTCACTTTATACATGCTTCCCTTAGGCAGTATTATTAGACGGCATTGCTTAAATTTTCATTGTTACGCAGATGATACCCAGCTTTATCTATCCATGAAGCCAGAGGACACACACCAATTAGCTAAACTGCAGGATTGTCTGACAGACATAAAGACATGGATGACCTCTAATTTCCTGCTTTTAAACTCAGATAAAACTGAAGTTATTGTACTTGGCCCCACAAATCTTAGAAACATGGTGTCTAACCAGATCCTTACTCTGGATGACATTACCCTGACCTCTAGTAATACTGTGAGAAATCTTGGAGTCATTTTTGATCAGGATATGTCATTCAAAGCGCATATTAAATAAATATGTAGGACTGCTTTTTTGCATTTACGCAATATCTCTAAAATTAGAAAGGTCTTGTCTCAGAGTGATGCTGAAAAACTAATTCATGCATTTATTTCCTCTAGGCTGGACTATTGTAATTCATTATTATCAGGTTGTCCTAAAAGTTCCCTGAAAAGCCTTCAGTTAATTCAAAATGCTGCAGCTAGAGTACTGACAGGGACTAGAAGGAGAGAGCATATCTCACCCATATTGGACTCTCTTCATTGGCTTCCTGTTAATTCTAGAATAGAATTTAAAATTCTTCTTCTTACTTATAAGGTTTTGAATAATCAGGTCCCATCTTATCTTAGGGACCTCATAGTACCATATCACCCCAATAGAGCGCTTCGCTCTCAGACTGCAGGCTTACTTGTAGTTCCTAGGGTTTGTAAGAGTAGAATGGGAGGCAGAGCCTTCAGCTTTCAGGCTCCTCTCCTGTGGAACCAGCTCCCAGTTCGGATCAGGGAGACAGACACCCTCTCTACTTTTAAGATTAGGCTTAAAACTTTCCTTTTTGCTAAAGCTTATAGTTAGGGCTGGATCAGGTGACCCTGAACCATCCCTTAGTTATGCTGCTATAGACTTAGACTGCTGGGGGGTTCCCATGATGCACTGAGTGTTTCTTTCTCTTTTTGCTCTGTATGCACCACTCTGCATTTAATCATTAGTGATTGATCTCTGCTCCCCTCCACAGCATGTCTTTTTCCTGGTTCTCTCCCTCAGCCCCAACCAGTCCCAGCAGAAGACTGCCCCTCCCTGAGCCTGGTTCTGTTGGAGGTTTCTTCCTGTTAAAAGGGAGTTTTTCCTTCCCACTGTCGCCAAGTGCTTGCTCACAGGGGGTCGTTTTGACCGTTGGGGTTTTTTTGTAATTATTGTATGGCCTTGCCTTACAATATAAAGCGCCTTGGGGCAACTGTTTGTTGTGATTTGGCGCTATATAAATAAAATTGATTGATTGATTGATAGTAGCTTGAATACCAACGCTGTATCTCTGAGGCTGCAAAGACCTTCCCAAGGCCCATGACTGGTTTCTCAGTGATAGGTGGTATTCTCATGCCCTCCACAAAGAAGCAAAACGTATCCGCTACTTTCTGTCAGGACTCGAGGATGCATGGCACAGAATGTGGGAGGGCACAGAATGCAGACCCGAGGTTAAGGTCTTATAAGTAGAATTTTTTTAGCGTTTTCACAAGCAGGGGTATGGAAGGTAGACAGCAAAGCGGAGGTACAGATAAGTGCTAAGCAAAAACGTGGTCTAGAGACATGGTATAGGCTGAGGCAAAAACAAGGTCCGGTAAACAAAGCAATGTCGTAACACAGAGGCAAATCAAGACAGAAGCAAAATGCTGGAACGTGGATACAAAGATCGCGACAAACTGGCAGAGGAGTGGAGAAAGTGAAGGGCTTAAATACACAGGTGCTGTAATTAGGGTAACAAGGTGCATGTGTGGAAGAAAGTTCTAGAAGGGAGGCATGGTCAGGTGAATCCAAGAGGAGGAAAGAGATGAAAGAGAGTGAGGGATTCATTCAGGCAGACTGTGACAAAGATGAAACAGACAAGTGCAAGAGAGTAAGTGAACACAGGGAAAACAAACGTGAAACAAGCACGTGCAAGAGTGTAAGTGAACACATGGGGGAAACAGAGACAAAGCAGAGACAGACAAGTGCAAGAGTGTACGTGAAAGAAATACAAACTGTGACAAAAAGGCAATGACTATAAATATAATACACTAAACACTACACATGGCTAAAAGTCTCCAAGATAATAAACATAGCAAAGATCCTATAGATCAACAGCTGAACTGTAAACCAGAAAACAAAACACAAGATAACCATATGCTAAGAACAAAAGAGAACTGAAACAACTAAAGACTACATTATAAGAATCAGTAGAAAAACCATAACACAATGGAAATAACAATAACTGGACAGAAACAATGACTGAATAAACCACATGACTAAAATATGAAAAAGCAGAAAATACAAAAATAAACAGAAAACTAAACAAAACCAGAGACTACAGAATACAGAACAGAAAATAGATGATAAACTCAGAAGAAAACTAATAATTAGAACATTGTACCTTGGGAAGGGTAAATAAGCGAAGCGACCTCACCTAGGGGCCAAAACCTGACACTTTCCCTCTCTTAAAGGGGAACAGAAAGGCTTTTTGAGAATTTGTTTGTGCATTCCTTGGTAAAAATAAAGTGTTATTCATACACTTGCAGAATGTTTAGCGCAGTGTAGATAATATTATTTGAATCAAATTTGCCGCTAAATTGACCTGTAAATGTCCGTTGGCTGAAGTCAGTGGAGGACACTAACAGTTGATGTCACTGGTTGGGGTCGTCCTCTGCTGGGGACGAGTGCAGTTTACTGAGCTTGCTCACTGAAGTTCTGTTAGTCTTGTCTGGAAACATTTGGAATATGTCGGAAAGCTGCACATGTTGCACATGTTGGCAAAGCCACAAACGGAGGAACAGGGGAGGCAATATTTCCTTCCATAAGTAAGTGGTTTTGGTTCTTCTTGTCACTTTGTCTGTGACATTTGGTCAATAAACAGGTGTGTGTTTCCTGCCCGTGTCGTCCGAGGACACGGACCACACTTACACACTCACGCACGCACATACACACACACACCACTCACAGAGATGTGCACACACACCACTGACTTCATGAATGAAACTCGGTCTATATATATATATATATATATATATATATATATATATATATATATGTGTGTGTATATGTTTGGTAATAGTTTTAGGAACTTAAGAGCGCAGATGTAACTTTCAACACTAATATTTGGGAATGTGTGTGTGTGTGTCAGAGTCAGTTTAATACTTTCCTGACATGATTTAATGTTTACTGGCTCGATATCTAGGTCACAACGGCATTTTAACACAAATTTTGCGAGTGTT
The DNA here is from genome assembly GCF_902500255.1 of Thalassophryne amazonica. NCBI lineage: Eukaryota > Metazoa > Chordata > Actinopteri > Batrachoidiformes > Batrachoididae > Thalassophryne > Thalassophryne amazonica. The sequence goes on along the minus strand of NC_047115.1, from coordinate 98,976,032 downwards.
TTTCTGAGTGTTTTCAGTCACGGATCCCCATTGAAAATGCATTAACATCCGGGAACTTGGTCAATATTTTGTGCGGTTAGGAGGCGTCATGTCGCTGTCCATGAAGGGACATTCACTTTTAGTGGGCAGCATTGGGAGTGTGGACTCTAGTTGTCATATATGGATGGATGGATAGCTTTTATTATCATCATTACAACATGTTGTTGTCATTACAACAACGAGATTTCCACACTCACATTCCACAGACAAACAGCAATTATTCCACAATTATTTACCGTAATAATGGCACACATCAGAATTAAGACAACACATATACATTTGACATTGTTTATGTGCACTAAACTTGAAACAGTCCGTTTTCCAAATTGAGGCAATGTGAGTGTGTGGTAGCCACCTGCCAGGTTGGGAAGAACGGGGGCCTGCCACGGGAGGGGTGCAGGAAGGAGGTAAAAGGAGAAACTGGAGCATGCTTCAGTCCATGTGTAAGTAAGTTATTGTCTTTGTGGGTTGAGATAACAATGGAGCTGAATGATCTCACCAAGGCCTGAATAAATTCCTCTGGAGATAACAGTGGGTAATTTGTCCTTGAGGCTAGATAGCCTGGAGTGTTGTAGCTGAGCAGTGAAAAACACTTTTAACAGTTCCACTTGAACAACCAAATCCCAATTATGAATTAAGAATATTCCCAATATTGAATTAAGAATATTCACCGGCCTCCGGAACCTTCAGCTTCAACTGCAAGGCACGCATCAGCTCCAAGGTGTCATCCAATTTGTGTTTGAGTTCAAGAGTCAACGCAGTCTGAGAATGCACTGCCTTGCCAACCTTGTTAATCTTGACCGACAAGCGAGGGACATGTGGTTCTTGATGCCACCGTCTTGCCAATTTTCCAGTAGATCAGGGCAGCACATAAGCCAAAAAGTACCAGCCCTGCTAGCATAAGACCAAAAATGAATCTTCGACGTCCTCAATGGAGAAAGGCGCCAAGCATGCAACATGCCAAGACCCCCAGGAGTCGAGGACATAGCCCGCAGGATACGTTCCATCAGGGTTCAATTTTAGCGGTTACCTGAGAACCCGTGGCACCCTACTTTGGGGGCGGGCACACAACTCTCTAGACTTGCATTCTTGACTGGAATCCACCTTTTTTATTCAATAACTGTACAGAAATCTATCAAATTTGGACAAAATTTGCGCAGAATTCGACTTTCTGAGATCTACACATACACAAAACATCATCAAAAAATGTTCTTCTCCTATGCTTGTAACACGCGATTTTATTGGCTGCAGCCACTCCAGTGAGCGCGAATCAGCCAATCAGCACCCGTGTATGAAAGGCAGTTTGAAAGCAACTACTTCCGTAGAGACGTTCAAACATGTTGGGTGCGTGGCTGAAAACCGGTAAATTGCGGGCAGAAAATCCACAAAATGTGGACACAGGGGGTCAGCTATCGCCAAAAAAACATTCTAGAACAGAAGAGGAAAAGAAGGAGAAACAAAGGGAATATGAGAAGATCCGACCGAGAAATTTCAAACAGAGCTGGCAGGAAGAATTTAAATGGCTATTGTGTGATGGTGAACAGATGTTTTGCAAGATCTGCCAAGCCGAGTATGGGAATCTCGACCCCAAGAAAGTTCATCAGTCAGGGATGGCGAACAACTATGCCAAGCTTGCTTCAGAATCTGTTTTCTTGGTGGTCTGCCTTGTGCACAGACTAGAAAGTGCATAAAACAAGCTCTCCGGCCAGTCAAGCTGTATGAGAAACTCATCACACTACTCTCAGGTAAAATATTATTGTATCTGTATCTGGTTAACTTTGCAAAACCATGAAGGAGGCAATATTGTGCTGACAGTGCTGTCATAATGCATTTACATATGTCAAACTTATACAAACATATGTACAGTTAGTTAGTAGATTTTTGTCTTATATACGAGGTCTGTCCAAAAAGTAACCGACCTTTTTATTTTTTTTCAAAAACTATATGGAACTATATGGATCAGCCAAGCTTGAACCTTTTTTTTCACGCCTGTCGGTTACATCATTCGCCTGTGAGCACGCTTTGTGTGAGCAGTGGTCCACCCCCCTCATCGGATTTTTATTGCGAGTAAAATGTCTGAACGATTTGGAGCTTTGCTGCATCAAATTTTTCCAGAAACTGTGAGAGACAGTTAGGTGGAAACCATTCGGAAAATTCAGATGGCTTTCAGGGATGATTTTATGGCGATTACACAGATTAAGGAGTGTTACAGCTGGTTTAAAGACCGCCCACAGCGTCTGAGAGAGCGGCGCACTCCGAGCGCTGATCAACAGGCTGAAACAACCAGATAATTTCCAAAGTGAAGGCTTTGTTGATTCGGGACGTCATCTGACTACCACAGAACTAGGAAGAAGACGTGGACATCAGCACTTTTTCAGCACATTCCACTGTTACAGGAGTTTTTGTCATGGAAAGAGAAGCGGAGGGATGCGCCACAGAGCCGCTCATGGCGCGGACAAAAGCACCTCCGTGTTGGTCTCACAGGACGGCTTTCAGATGGCTTTCAGACGGCTTTCGGTGGCTTTTCAGTCGTGTGACTATCCGAGAAATTGTGGATTAGCTGGACATGCCAGAACATGTCCTGTGAGGCTTCATGCAGCTCCGTCCCGACGCGCGAATTCCTTCACTCCTCTTTCCATGACAAAAACTCCTGTAACAGTGGAATGTGCCGAAAAAGTGCTGATGTCCACGTCTTCTGCCATTTCTGTGGAAGTCAGACGACGTCCCGGATCAACAAAGCCTTCACTTTGGAAATGATCTGGTTGTTTCAGCGGGGTTTCAGCCTGTCGATCGGCGCTCGGAGTGCGCCGCGCTCTGACGCTGTGGGCAGTCTTTAAACCGGCTGGAGCACTCCTTAATATGTGTAATCCCCATAAAATCATTGCTGAAAGCCATCTGAATTTTCCGAATGGTGTCCACCTGGAGGTCTCTCACAGTTTCTGGAAAAATTTGATGCAGCAAAGCTCCAAATCGTTCAGACATTTATTCACAATAAAAATCCGATGAGAGGGGTAGACCACTGCTCACACAAAGCCTGCTCACAGGCGAATGATGCAACCGACAGGCTTGAAAAAATTCACGCATGCGCACGAAGGTTTAAGCTTGGCTGATGCAATCACATGTGATTCAAATCCATATGGTTTTTGAAAAAAATAAAAAGGTCCATTACTTTTTGGACAGACCTCGTAAGACTGTAGTCTGTAGATCTTATTGTTGTACTGCACATACAAAAAAACATTTTATAGTTATAAAACAAATTACTCCTGTATTTTCAGGTCTCTACTCTTATTATCATAAGAGTCCACTTCAGAGATACCAAATGAAATGAATGGTCACTGATCCAAAAACACAAAAAGTCCCTCCCATAATTTCACCCCAATTCTGCCCCAGATGTTGGGGGGATGTTGTTGGGCGGTGGAAGGAGTACTTAGAGGATCTCCTCAATCCCATCGCCCATCCCATGGCGATCGGGGACAGTGCCTCTGGATTGGCAGATCGGGGTGGTGGTCCCTCTGTTTAAGAAGGGGGACCGGAGGGTGTGTTCCAATTATAGGGGGATCACACTCCTCAGCCTGCCTGGTAAGGTCTATTCCAGAGTACTGGAGAGGAGAATTCGACCGGTGGTCGAACCTCAGATTCAGGAGGAGCAGTGTGGTTTTCGTCCTGGTCACAGCACACTGGACCAGCTCTACACGCTCCATCGGGTGCTCAAGGGTTCATGGGAGTTCGCCCAACCAGTCCACATGTGTTTTGTGGATCTGGAGAAGGCGTCCAACCGTGTCCCTCGGGGCACCCTGTGGGGAGTGCTCCGAGAGTACAGGGTCCGGGGTCCTTTGCTAAGGGCTATCCGGTCCCTGTACGACCGCAGCAGGAGCTTGGTTCGCATTGCCGGTAGTAAGTCAAACCTGTTTCCAGTGCACGTTGGCCTCCGCCAGGGCTGCCCTTTATCACCGGTTCTGTTCATTACTTTTATAGACAGAATTTCTAGACGCAGCCAGGGTGTAGAGGGGGTCTGTTTTGGGAACCACAGAATCTCCTCTCTGCTGTTTGCGGACGATGTGGTTCTGTTGGCTTCATCAAATCAGGACCTTCAGCATGCACTGGGGCGGTTTGCAGCTGAGTGTGAAGCGTCCGGAATGAAAATCAGCACCTCCAAATCCGAGGCCATGGTTCTCGACTGGAAAAAGGTGCTTTGCCCTCTTCAGGTCGGTGGAGTGTCCTTGCCTCAAGTGGAGGAGTTTAAGTATCTTGGGGTCTTGTTCACGAGTGAGGGACGGATGGAGCGTGAGATCGATAGACGGATCGGTGCAGCATCTGCAGTGATGCAGTCGCTGTATCGGACCGTCGTGGTGAAGAGAGAGCTGAGTAGGGGGGCAAAGCGATCGATTTACCGATCGATCTATGTTCCGATCTTCACCTATGGTCATGAGATTTGGCTCATGACCGAAAGAACGAGATTGCGGGTACAAGCGGCCGAGATGAGTTTCCTCCGCAGGGTGGCTGGGCACTCCCTTAGAGATAGGGTGAGGAGCTCGGTCACTCTGGAGGAGCTCGGAGTCGAGCCGCTGCTCCTCCACGTCGAAAGGAGTCAGGAGTCAGACGCCTCGCTGGAGAGGTGTTCCGGGCACATCCCATTGGGAGGAGGCCCCCGGGGAAGACCCAGGACACGCTGGAAGGATTACATCTCTCGGCTGGCTTGGGAACGCCTTGGGGTTCCCCCGGAGGAGCTGGGGGAGGTGTGTGTGGATCGGGAGGTCTGGGCGGCTTTGCTTGAGCTGCTGCCCCCGCGACCCGACTCCGGATAAAGCGGAAGAAAATGGATGGATGGATGAATATAACCAGAATGCACCATTTGCATCCTTTTATATCAAAATTTTGTGGGGGCCATGCCCCCAGACCCCCCTAGTTGCTTCACAGCTATGCTGCGAAGCGGTAGGTTTGGCACCGAACTTTTCAGATTTTGGTGCCCTTAAGGCACACAACTATTTATTCTAAAAGGGAAACCCTGCGTTCCATCTGGGCAGGTAGGATCCCCCGGTCCTGACCTTCTTGTAGAAAAAATGGTGTCAATATTGTTCAGAGACCAGCTGATCAATTCCATGGTTAATCCAATAGTAGTCCAATAGATCCAGAATCCAATATAGTTTTGAGGAATTCACAGTCTGGTGAAGTCATGACTTGAAGGTTAAAGGCAGAGAGATAAGGGAGAGTGGAGGTGATGCGACCGCCCTCGTCGGAGTCCCAAGCTGAAAACCTCTTTGTTGGTGCCTCTGGCAGGGAATCTCAGAATGAGGCTCATCTTACCCCCAAACCGGTGACGTCACCCGCCTGACCTGCATAAATGGTGGCAGCTGGTCAGTGTCAAAGCCTCTCAGAGCACGACTGAAACAAGGTTTTCTGTAGATGTTTTATTGTCTTTAGTGTTTCTTGAACTATCAAAAGAACGCATTTTTTATGTTTATTCATGCTATAAATAATCTGTGGGCGTTTCTGTTCCCCTTTAAGGACCATAGACCTGGATATTGTTGGTTTAAAACTAATCCGAGCCCAGCAGATGAGACGTCCCAGGCCCTGGAGAATCCACTATAACAATAAGAGCAATAATAATAACAATTATGAGAGTAATAATAATAATAATGATGATGAGAATAACAGTAATAACAATTATTATCATAATTGTCATTAACATTATTGTTATTCTCATAATTATTATTATTGTTATTCTCATTATTGTTATGTCCTTGGCGGACGTGATAACCATAATGATAATGATATTGAGAATTACAATAGTAACAATAATGAGAATAACAGGAATAACAATGATAATAATAATAATAATAATGAGAATAACAATGATAACAGTTATGCTAATAATTGTTATTATTCTCATTATCATTATATCCTTGGAGGATGTAATAACGATAATGAGAATAATAATAGGAACAATAATGAGAATAACAATAATAACTAGGACTGCAAGCAGTCATATACGGGCCCTCGTTCCGCGCAACCGCCTACCCAGGCCATTGGGTGCCCTTGTGACCACATGTGGGCATGTGCATGCAGGGGTAACCACTCATCACACAGTTAAAATTTTAAACAAATCACACAGTGCATCAAGGAGTTATGACATGTTGATTGTTCTTCCAATAGGGGCACTCAGTGTACAAACAGAGGGGCTGGGTGTGTTCAGGGGCCAACCGTCATCATTCATGTGAAGTTTCAAGTCAATCAGGCAAAGCATGAAGGAGTTATCATGACTTGATGTTCCATGGCAAAGGGTAAAAATGGCGGCACCATAGCGGTCACACCCTTCAACATAGAGAAAAGCTTTCGATAACTTTTGGTCAGTATCATGTTTGGATGCTGTCAAAGAAATTTGAAGTGCAATGAACAAAATTCCTAGGAGGAGTTCGTTCAAATTCAACATGTGGAAATCATTTCAAAATGAGAAGAAAATTCAAAATGGCCGACTTCCTGTTTGGAGTAGACTCATGGTGCAAGAGACTTTTTTGTATGTCTATGCAAGTCACACATGTACCAATTTTCATCTCCCTATTCCAAAAAACCCCTATGGGGTGGCGTTTTGGAAAGTTTCAAGGGGGCGCTATTGAGGCATTTTGCCCCGCCCATGGGCAACGCCCCTATGAATTGTAAGAGGTTGTTGTGCTCGACCTGTGTATCAATTTTCATGATGATGTGACAAAATTAAAGCCGTCAAAAGGAAGAACGTATTTTCATGGTGAATGGTCAATATTCGGTATGCCGCCACACGGACGCCGTTACTTGTAACTTCACGGCGTTCATCGCCTACGTTCACCAATTTGTTCTGCATGTTTTAAAAGTGGAATGAAGTTGATTGGGTTAAGTATGTGACATCAGGACCTCTTAAAGTAAAAATAGGACATTTCCCGCCACCACCGGGGGGCGCTATGGCGCAGGTGGGAACTTAAGATATGTAGACGTTCAGGGCGGAGCCCTCCTCATGTCCAGCAAGTTTGAAGGATCTACGATGAAGTATGTGGGCGTGATAGCCGTTCGAAGTGAAATGGCGTGCTCCGACAAGCTCACCAAAGTTTGACAACCCCTAGCAGCCACGCCTTTTGACTTAATTAGAATCTTTTGATAACTTTTGATCACCATTGTGTTGTGATGATTTTGACCAAATTTGAAGTCGATCGGATTAAATCCCTATGACGATTTCGTTCAAATGTAAGTAGTGGAAATGGCCAAAAATGGCAAAAATTTGCTCAAAATCGAAACTTAAAATCAAAATGGCCGACTTCCTGTCGATATTTCACCATGACAGTAAGAGACTTTTTCGTGCGTCCTGGCATGTTAAATATGTGTACCGAATTTCGTGAGGCTACGACGAAAAAAGCCCAATGCGAAGGGGTTTTTGAAAATTTCTAGGGGGCGCTATTTCGCGATTTTTCTGCGACCATGTGCGAGGCCCCCAAAATATCGAATTTCGGATCCGGCCAGACGACTTTGGAAAGTTTGGTGAGTTTTTGAGCATGGGAAGAGGCCGAAATTTCGATTTCAAGAGTGAGAATAATATAATAATAATAAATAATAATAATAAACAGCGCAATTACAATAGGGTCCTCGTAGGACGTTGCCTACTCGGGCCCTAATAATAATAAACAGCGCAATTACAATAGGGTCCTCGTAGGACGTTGCTTACTCGGGCCCTAATAATAATAATAATAATAAACAGCGCAATTACAATAGGGTCCTCGTAGGACGTTGCCTACTTGGGCCCTAATAATAAATAATAATAATAATAAACAGTGCAATTACAATAGGGTCCTCGTAGGACGTTGCCTACTCGGGCCCTAATAATAAACAGCACAATTACAATAGGGTCCTCGTAGGACGTTGCTTACTCGGGCCCTAATAATAATAATAATAATAAACAGCGCAATTACAATAGGGTCCTCGTAGGACGTTGCCTACTCGGGCCCTAATAATAAACAGCGCAATTACAATAGGGTCCTCGTAGGACGTTGCCTACTCGGGCCCTAATAATAATAAACAGCGCAATTACAATAGGGTCCTCGTAGGACGTTGCTTACTCGGGCCCTAATAATAATAATAATAATAATAATAAACAGCGCAATTACAATAGGGTCCTCGTAGGACGTTGCCTACTTGGGCCCTAATAATAAATAATAATAATAATAAACAGTGCAATTACAATAGGGTCCTCGTAGGACGTTGCCTACTCGGGCCCTAATAATAAACAGCACAATTACAATAGGGTCCTCGTAGGACGTTGCTTACTCGGGCCCTAATAATAATAATAATAATAAACAGCGCAATTACAATAGGGTCCTCGTAGGACGTTGCCTACTCGGGCCCTAATAATAAACAGCGCAATTACAATAGGGTCCTCGTAGGACGTTGCTTACTCGGGCCCTAATAATAATAATAATAATAAACAGCGCAATTACAATAGGGTCCTCGTAGGATGTTGCCTACTCGGGCCCTAATAATAATAAACAGCGCAATTACAATAGGGTCCTCGTAGGACGTTGTCTACTCGGGCCCTAATTATAAATGGTAAATGGACTGCATTTATATAGCGCTTTTCCATCTGCATCAGGCGATCAAAGTGCTTTACAGTTATGCCTCACATTCACCCCGATGTCAGGGTGCTGCCATACAAGGCGCTCACTACACACTGGGAGCAATAGGGGATTAAAGGCCTTGCCCAAGGGCCCTTAGTAATTTTCCAGTCAGGTGGGAATTTGAACCCATGATCTTCTGGACTCAAGCCCAATACCTTAACCACTAGACCATCACCTCCCCTATTATATAATTATAAGAATAATAGTGAGAATAACAATAATAACAGTTGTGCTAATAATAATAATAATAATTATTATTATTCTCATTATTGTTATTAAGTCCTTGGGGGATATAATAATGATAATGAGAATAACAATGTTCTTCCAGCTGCTCCCATTAGGGGGCGCCACAGCAGATCAGTCGTTTCCATCTCACCCTGTCCTCTGTCTTCCTCTGTCTCACCAACCACCTGCATGTCCTCCCTCAGCAAATCCATCAACCTCCTCTTTGGTCTCCCTCTTCTCCTCCTGCCTGGTGGCTCCATCCTCAGCATCCTTCTCCCTATATACCCTGGGTCCTTCCTCTGCACGTCCAAACCATCCAGTGACGTGCGGTGAGGTTGATGGCTGGTGAGGCACTGATTTCATCACAGTCAGATTTACAAACATTTGAACCCCACAGAGTAGCTTATTCACAGTTTGATTGACAGTAGTTAACATGTTATGTTTAAAATCTCATATCAGCATTCTTTATACATACAAACTGTAGCACACAAAAAGCACAAATAATAAAAAAAACCAGTATTATGGTCTTTATAAATGAAGCCCACATGTGCCGCTCCTTCTGAACAAAAGCATCAGTGACTTATTTGTTAGTTTTCCTTATCTTCCTTCAGTTTTAAAGTCTCTCTGTCTCAGTGGAGATCACTGCTAGGGAAGGAAGTTGTCAGTCCTGTTCCAAATCTGTGTTTGGAGCCTTTTCTGGCTTTGAATGTGAGTGAACGACCGCACATGTTTGATGAGAAAATTCTTCAGGTCACAATATCCCACCTGAGTCCAGACAGTCACAAGTTGAGAAAAGAAAGCAGCAGCAAAGGCGTTTTCTTAATGGACGTTCACACAGCCAGACTACGTGTGTCCCGCTCCATTTGAAAAGAGCAGGTCTTCTGTCCTGCAGCCCTTCCTTTAATTATTACCTCCTGCTTCTATTGAAAGTCCATTTTAGAAAATTGTTTCAGTGTGGATATGTAATCCTCCATTCTGAAAGTAAAATAAATGAACGGCTGCTCTTGTAGTTTACTGTCACTTATTCTGCAGCTGAGGAGTTGCTGCAAGAAGAATCCTTGGGATTACTAGTGCCCCCTAACATGAGGCAGGAGAACTGCGTGCCTCACCTTGTGTGTTTTTGCAGCCGTTTTCTGATCGCTCAGCACACGGAACACGTTACACACACACATACAGCTGTTGACAAAAACACTGTACATTATGTACATCAGCTAAACTATGGAATTTAAGTTCATACAACCAAAGTGTTTGTCCATTTTAATGGAGACATACAGAGAGACAGTGAGACAGTCTGAGTGCACAGCATGTCAGAGTTAGTCCAGTGATTGAACAATCCAAGGTGAGGCTCGGCTGGCTGCTGCCTCACCGCACGTCTCTGCTCAGTATTTGAACGGCAAATGTGAAAATTCAGCGATTTTTGAATAAAAAATAATCTAAAACTGGTGAAGTTAAAAGGAAACTAACTTTGTAGTACAAATCACTGGATAAATATAACCATTTAATCTATTTTTTTCATTTTACATTTTTTCTTTCCATGATGACAGGTGAGGCACAGACTCACCTGTCTCACCTGACTGCAGGTCACTGAAACCATCTCAGTCTCAGTCTCACTTCTCTGACTTTGTCTCCAAACCGTCCCACCTGAGTTGTCCCTGTGATATGTTCATTCCTAATCCTGTCCACTGTGAGTCCTTGTGTCGTTAACTGCGTGTTTATCTAAAGTTGATCTAACATTCCTCTCTCTGTCGTAGCTTCATTATTAATGCTGATCTTCACAATCATTTTGTTGTGCAAAATGTTCTTACTGTAACTGTCAAACAAGACAACTTTATCTGCAGCCAAACCTCAGCTGACAGACTAGTTAACGACGTTAACGTCCGTCTGTCCGTCCTCAGATGCTGCTCATGAATGTCCAAACCATAATTATCCAGTCTTGACTGTTAATGGACGGTATTTTGTTCGTGTTGCAGGTGAGAAGCCGTTCCAGTGTGAATTTTGTGAGCGGCGATTTGCCAACAGCAGCGACCGAAAGAAGCACTCACAGGTCCATACGGCCTCAAAACCCTACGACTGCAAGGCCCTCGGCTGCACTAAGTCCTACACCCACCCCAGTTCCCTGCGCAAACATATGAAGGTCCACGTCAAACTGTCACCTACCTCTGAGGCCCACCACACTTACGATCCTGTCCTTTATCAACAACAGCAACCTCATGCGACTCTCTTTGAGCCACTTGACCTTAAAATGACCCACCTTTCTCCATCACTGGCCAGAAAAAGTGTTAACTTTCCTCCGCTGTCCAATTGTGAACTGGATATCAGTTCAGCTAGAGATGGGGACCATAAACTGCTGCTGCGGAGTTCGTCTCCCATGGCAATGCCCCTTGACCTTTCCCTGTCTGGCCTGAAGAGTCGACTGGCCCAGCAGCAGAATACGAGGACCCCACGTAGGAGCCAGCGCTCAGTCAACCAAGCCTTACCTCAGCTGTCCAACATTAAGGAGTGGTACGTGTGTACCAGGACTACATCTGCGCACTTTCCCTTACTTCATCCAGACCACATCAAATCAGAACCTCGAGACCAGGAGGACAATATCACATAGGACAGACGGACCAGTGGATGTGGACATGAACACACAGACACCCCAGGCCCACAGACAATGTGTAAAACCACTGTTGCTGCTCCTCACCTTTTCTAGTGAAGTGGATCAGAAACAGGTGTCTGTACACCAGAAACACTTCTTAAAAGTGTGTTTTTAACATCTGCTCAAATGAGACTATATTTGTTAAAGACTCAACACTGAGAGGAATCACGTTCCAGCAACCTTCAACGTTCCTTGAAAATGTTGATTTTTTCTTTGCTTGATGTGAATGAATGAAGAGACTGAATGATGAGAATAAGAGTCCATGACAATCTTCTTTGTTTGGCCATTTTCTTGGCACTTCCCAGAATTCATATAGATGATGCAGTTTGAAGACCATCTCAATGTTCAAACTTGTTTTGAGGGATATTAATGATTAAAGCTGGGAGATATTAAATCAAAAGCTCACTGTTGCCTTCTGCACAGCAGGTCCAAAGCACCAGCATCTAAAACACCAACATCCAAAGCACCAAGATCTAAAACACCAACATCCAAAACACCAACATCCAAAACACCAACATCCAAAACACCAACATCCAAAACACCAACATCCAAAACACCAACATCCAAACACCAACATCCAAAACACCAACATCCAAAACACCAGCATCCAAACCACCAGCATCCAAACAACATCCAAAACACCAACATCTAAAACACCAACATCCAACACACCAACATCCAAACAACATCCAAAACACCAACATCCAAAACACCAACATCTAAAACACCAACATCCAAAACACTAACATCCAAAACACCAACATCCAAAACACTAACATCCAAAACACCAACATCCAAAACACCAGCATCTAAAACACCAGCATCCAAAACACCAACATCTAAAACACCAACATCCAAAACACTAACATCCAAAACACCAACATCTAAAACACTAACATCCAAAACACTAACATCCAAAACACCAACATCTAAAACACCAGCATCCAAAACACCAACATCTAAAACAGTAACATCCAAAACACCAACATCCAAAACACCAACATCCAAAACACCAACATCCAAAACACCAACATCTAAAACACCAACATCCAAAACACCAGCATCCAAACCACCAGCATCCAAACCACCAACATCTAAAACACCAACATCCAACACACCAACATCCAAAACACCAGCATCCAAAACACCAGCATCTAAAACACCAGCATCTAAAACACCAACATCTAAAACACCAGCATCTAAAACACCAACATCTAAAACACCAGCATCCAAAACACCAACATCCAAAACACTAACATCTAAAACACCAACATCTAAAACACCAACATCCAAAACACCAACATCTAAAACACCAACATCCAAAACACCAACATCTAAAACACCAACATCTAAAACGCCAGCATCCAAAACGCCAACATCCAAAACACCAACATCCAAAACACCAACATCCAAAACACCAACATCCAAAACACCAACATCTAAAACACCAACATCTAAAACACCAACATCCAAAACACCAACATCCAAAACACCAACATCCAAAACACCAACATCCAAAACACCAACATCCAAAACACCAACATCTAAAACACCAACATCCAAAACACCAACATCCAAAACACCAACATCTAAAACACCAACATCCAAAACACCAACATCTAAAACACCAACATCCAAAACACCAACATCTAAAACACCAACATCCAAAACACCAACATCCAAAACACCAGCATCCAACACACCAGCATCTAAAACACCAACATCCAAAACACCAACATCCAAAACACCAACATCCAAAACACCAGCATCTAAAACACCAGCATCCAAAACACCAGCATCTAAAACACCAGCATCCAAAACAGTAACATCCAAAACACCAACATCCAAAACACCAACATCTAAAACACCAACATCCAAAACACCAGCATCTAAAACACCAGCATCCAAACCACCAGCATCCAAACCACCAACATCCAAACAACATCCAAAACACCAACATCCAACACACCAACATCCAAAACACCAGCATCCAAAACACCAACATCCAAAACACTAACATCCAAAACACTAACATCCAAAACACCAACATCGAAAACACCAACATCCAAAACACCAGCATCTAAAACACCAACATCTAAAACACCAACATCTAAAACACCAGCATCCAAAACACCAACATCTAAAACACTAACATCCAAAACACTAACATCCAAAATACCAACATCCAAAACACCAACATCCAAAACACTAACATCCAAAACACTAACATCCAAAACACCAACATCCAAAACACCAACATCCAAAACACCAGCATCCAAAACACCAACATCTAAAACACCAGCATCTAAAACACCAGCATCTAAAACACCAGCATCCAAAACACCAACATCTAAAACACCAGCATCTAAAACACCAGCATCCAAACACCAGCATCCAAAACACCAGCATCTAAAACACTAACATCCAAAACACCAACATCCAAAACACCAACATCCAAAACACTAACATCCAAAACACCAACATCTAAAACACCAACATCTAAAACACCAACATCCAAAACACCAACATCCAAAACACCAACATCTAAAACACCAACATCTAAAACACCAACATCTAAAACACCAACATCTAAAACACCAACATCCAAAACACCAACATCCAAAACACCAGCATCTAAAACACCAGCATCCAAAACACCAGCATCTAAAACACCAACATCCAAAACACCAACATCCAAAACACCAGCATCTAAAACACCAGCATCCAAAACACCAGCATCTAAAACACCAGCATCCAAAACAGTAACATCCAAAACACCAACATCCAAAACACCAACATCTAAAACACCAACATCCAAAACACCAGCATCTAAAACACCGGCATCCAAACCACCAGCATCCAAACCACCAACATCCAAACAACATCCAAAACACCAACATCCAACACACCAACATCCAAAACACCAGCATCCAAAACACCAACATCCAAAACACTAACATCCAAAACACCAACATCGAAAACACCAACATCCAAAACACCAGCATCTAAAACACCAACATCTAAAACACCAGCATCCAAAACACCAACATCTAAAACACTAACATCCAAAACACTAACATCCAAAACACCAACATCCAAAACACCAACATCTAAAACACTAACATCCAAAACACCAGCATCTAAAACACCAGCATCTAAAACACCAGCATCCAAAACACCAACATCTAAAACACCAGCATCTAAAACACCAGCATCCAAAACACCAGCATCCAAAACACCAGCATCTAAAACACTAACATCCAAAACACCAACATCCAAAACACCAACATCTAAAACACTAACATCCAAAACACCAACATCCAAAACACCAACATCCAAAACACCAACATCTAAAACACCAACATCCAAAACACCAACATCTAAAACACCAACATCTAAAACACCAACATCCAAAACACCAACATCTAAAACACCAACATCCAAAACACCAACATCCAAAACACCAGCATCTAAAACACCAGCATCCAAAACACCAGCATCTAAAACACCAACATCCAAAACACCAACATCCAAAACACCAGCATCTAAAACACCAGCATCTAAAACACCAGCATCCAAAACAGTAACATCCAAAACACCAACATCCAAAACACCAACATCCAAAACACCAGCATCTAAAACACCAGCATCCAAACCACCAGCATCCAAACCACCAGCATCCAAACAACATCCAAAACACCAACATCCAACACACCAACATCCAACACACCAGCATCCAAAACACCAACATCCAAAACACTAACATCCAAAACACTAACATCCAAAACACCAACATCGAAAACACCAACATCCAAAACACCAGCATCTAAAACACCAACATCTAAAACACCAGCATCCAAAACACCAACATCTAAAACACTAACATCCAAAACACCAACATCCAAAACACCAACATCTAAAACACCAACATCCAAAACACCAACATCCAAAACACCAACATCTAAAACACCAGCATCCAAAACACCAACATCTAAAACACCAGCATCTAAAACACCAGCATCCAAAACACCAACATCTAAAACACCAGCATCTAAAACACCAGCATCCAAAACACCAGCATCTAAAACACCAGCATCCAAAACACCAACACAGAGAGTGCTTGTTATTATCATTATCATATCATCAAATCAGAACCTCGAGACCAGGAGGACAATATCACATAGGACAGACGGACCAGTGGATGTGGACATGAACACACAGACACCCCAGGCCCACAGACACTGTGTAAAACCACTGTTGCTGCTCCTCACCTTTTCTAGTGAAGTGGATCAGAAACAGGTGTCTGTACACCAGAAACACTTCTTAAAAGTGTGTTTTTAACATCTGCTCAAATGAGACTATATTTGTTAAAGACTCAACACTGAGAGGAATCACGTTCCAGCAACCTTCAACGTTCCTTGAAAATGTTGATTTTTTCTTTGCTTGATGTGAATGAATGAAGAGACTGAATGATGAGAATAAGAGTCCATGACAATCTTCTTTGTTTGGCCATTTTCTTGGCACTTCCCAGAATTCATATAGATGATGCAGTTTGAAGACCATCTCAATGTTCAAACTTGTTTTGAGGGATATTAATGATTAAAGCTGGGAGATATTAAATCAAAAGCTCACTGTTGCCTTCTGCACAGCAGGTCCAAAGCACCAGCATCTAAAACACCAACATCCAAAGCACCAAGATCTAAAACACCAACATCCAAAACACTAACATCCAAAACACCAACATCCAAAACACCAACATCCAAAACACCAGCATCCAAACCACCAGCATCCAAACCACCAACATCCAAACAACATCCAAAACACCAACATCTAAAACACCAACATCCAACACACCAACATCCAAACAACATCCAAAACACCAACATCTAAAACACCAACATCCAACACAACATCCAAAACACCAACATCTAAAACACCAACATCTAAAACACTAACATCCAAAACACTAACATCCAAAACACCAACATCCAAAACACCAACATCTAAAACACCAACATCCAAAACACCAACATCTAAAACACCAACATCCAAAACACCAACATCCAAAACACCAGCATCTAAAACACCAACATCCAAAACACCAGCATCTAAAACACCAGCATCCAAAACACCAACATCTAAAACACTAACATCTAAAACACTAACATCCAAAACACTAACATCCAAAACACCAACATCCAAAACACCAACATCTAAAACACCAACATCCAAAACACCAGCATCTAAAACACCAGCATCCAAACCACCAGCATCCAAACAACATCCAAAACACCAACATCTAAAACACCAACATCCAAAACACCAGCATCCAAAACACCAACATCTAAAACACTAACAAAGAAAACACCAGCATCTAAAACACCAGCATCTAAAACACCAGCATCCAAAACACCAGCATCCAAAACACCAACATCCAAAACACCAACATCCAAAACACTAACATCCAAAACACCAACATCCAAAACACCAACATCCAAAACACCAACATCTAAAACACCAACATCCAAAACACCAACATCCAAAACACCAACATCCAAAACACCAACATCCAAAACACCAACATCCAAAACACCAACATCTAAAACACCAACATCCAAAACACCAACATCTAAAACACCAACATCCAAAACACCAGCATCTAAAACACCAACATCCAAAACACCAACATCCAAAACACTAACATCTAAAACACTAACATCCAAAACACTAACATCCAAAACACCAACATCTAAAACACTAACATCCAAAACACCAACATCTAAAACACCAACATCTAAAACACCAACATCCAAAACACCAACATCTAAAACACCAACATCTGAAACACCAACATCCAAAACACCAACATCTAAAACACCAACATCCAAAACACCAACATCTAAAACACCAACATCCAAAACACCAACATCCAAAACACCAGCATCTAAAACACCAGCATCCAAAACACCAACATCTAAAACAGTAACATCCAAAACACTAACATCCAAAACACCAACATCCAAAACACCAACATCTAAAACACTAACATCCAAAACACCAGCATCTAAAACACCAGCATCCAAACCACCAGCATCCAAACCACCAACATCCACACAACATCCAAAACACCAACATCCAACACACCAACATCCAAAACACCAGCATCCAAAACACCAGCATCCAAAACACCAACATCTAAAACACCAGCATCCAAAACACCAACATCCAAAACACCAACATCTAAAACACTAACATCCAAAACACTAACATCCAAAACACCAACATCCAAAATACCAACATCTAAAACACCAACATCCAAAACACCAACATCCAAAACACTAACATCTAAAACACCAGCATCCAAAACACCAACATCTAAAACACCAGCATCTAAAACACCAGCATCCAAAACACCAACATCTAAAACACCAGCATCCAAAACACCAGCATCCAAAACACCAGCATCTAAAACACCAGCATCTAAAACACCAGCATCCAAAACACCAACATCCAAAACACCAGCATCCAAAACACCAGCATCCAAAACACCAGCATCTAAAACACCAACATCCAAAACACCAGCATCCAAAACACCAACACAGAGAGTGCTTGTTATTATCATTATCATATCATCAAATCAGAACCTCGAGACCAGGAGGACAATATCACATAGGACAGACGGACCAGTGGATGTGGACATGAACACACAGACACCCCAGGCCCACAGACACTGTGTAAAACCACTGTTGCTGCTCCTCACCTTTTCTAGTGAAGTGGATCAGAAACAGGTGTCTGTACACCAGAAACACTTCTTAAAAGTGTGTTTTTAACATCTGCTCAAATGAGACTATATTTGTTAAAGACTCAACACTGAGAGGAATCACGTTCCAGCAACCTTCAACGTTCCTTGAAAATGTTGATTTTTTCTTTGCTTGATGTGAATGAATGAAGAGACTGAATGATGAGAATAAGAGTCCATGACAATCTTCTTTGTTTGGCCATTTTCTTGGCACTTCCCAGAATTCATATAGATGATGCAGTTTGAAGACCATCTCAATGTTCAAACTTGTTTTGATGGATATTAATGATTAAAGCTGGGAGATATTAAATCAAAAGCTCACTGTTGCCTTCTGCACAGCAGGTCCAAAGCACCAGCATCTAAAACACCAACATCCAAAGCACCAAGATCTAAAACACCAACATCCAAAACACTAACATCCAAAACACCAACATCCAAAACACCAACATCCAAAACACCAACATCCAAAACACCAGCATCCAAACCACCAGCATCCAAACCACCAACATCCAAAACACCAACATCCAAACAACATCCAAACCACCAACATCTAAAACACCAACATCCAAACAACATCCAAAACACCAACATCTAAAACACCAACATCCAACACACCAACATCCAAACAACATCCAAAACACCAACATCCAACACACCAACATCCAAACAACATCCAAAACACCAACATCTAAAACACCAACATCCAAACAACATCCAAAACACCAACATCTAAAACACCAACATCCAACACACCAACATCCAAACAACATCCAAAACACCAACATCTAAAACACCAACATCCAACACACCAACATCCAAACAACATCCAAACCACCAACATCCAAACCACCAACATCCAAACAACATCCAAAACACCAACATCTAAAACACCAACATCCAACACACCAACATCCAAACAACATCCAAAACACCAACATCTAAAACACCAACATCCAACACAACATCCAAAACACCAACATCTAAAACACCAACATCCAAAACACCAACATCTAAAACACTAACATCCAAAACACCAACATCCAAAACACCAACATCCAAAACACCAACATCCAAAACACTAACATCCAAAACACCAACATCCAAAACACTAACATCCAAAACACCAACATCCAAAACACCAGCATCTAAAACACCAACATCCAAAACACCAGCATCTAAAACACCAGCATCCAAAACACCAACATCTAAAACACTAACATCTAAAACACTAACATCCAAAACACTAACATCTAAAACACCAACATCCAAAACACCAGCATCTAAAACACCAGCATCCAAACCACCAGCATCTAAAACACCAGCATCCAAACCACCAGCATCTAAAACACCAGCATCCAAAACACCAACATCTAAAACACCAACATCCAAAACACCAGCATCTAAAACACCAGCATCCAAACCACCAGCATCTAAAACACCAACATCCAAAACACCAACATCTAAAACACCAACATCCAAAACACCAGCATCTAAAACACCAGCATCCAAACCACCAGCATCCAAACAACATCCAAAACACCAACATCTAAAACACCAACATCCAAAACACCAGCATCCAAAACACCAACATCTAAAACACCAACATCGAAAACACCAACATCCAAAACACCAGCATCCAAAACACCAGCATCTAAAACACCAGCATCCAAACCACCAGCATCTAAAACACCAACATCCAAAACACCAACATCTAAAACACCAACATCCAAAACACCAGCATCTAAAACACCAACATCCAAAACACCAGCATCTAAAACACCAGCATCCAAACCACCAGCATCCAAACAACATCCAAAACACCAACATCTAAAACACCAGCATCCAAACACCAACATCTAAAACACCAACATCGAAAACACCAACATCCAAAACACCAACATCCAAAACACCAGCATCCAAAACACCAGCATCCAAAACACCAGCATCTAAAACACCAGCATCTAAAACACCAGCATCCAAAACACCAGCATCCAAAACACCAACATCTAAAACACTAACATCCAAAACACTAACATCCAAAACACCAACATCCAAAACACTAACATCCAAAACACCAACATCCAAAACACCAACATCCAAAACACCAACATCCAAAACACCAACATCTAAAACACCAACATCCAAAACACCAGCATCCAAAACACCAGCATCCAAAACACCAGCATCTAAAACACCAACATCCAAAACACCAGCATCTAAAACACCAACATCCAAAACACCAGCATCTAAACACCAACATCCAAAACACCAACACAGAGAGTGCTCGTTATTATCATTATCATAGTATTTTTTTGGTCTCTGTCTCTCTCAAACTCTCACTCACACACACACACACTGAAGTAGACAGTTTTCCATTTAAAAACTTTGGTCTAATTAACTGAATCTTACCAGCTGTCATAGTATTTAAATACTTGCAGTCGGTCCAGTCTGAGTGCCGTCTTGAGGCCGTATTCATGAGTCGGGCTGCATCAGGAAGGACATCTGGTGTAAAAAAGACAACACAACCGCGCAGAGTGCAAATCCCGGGTCGGTCTTGGTTTGGGTTAACAAGACATCACCAAAGGTGTTGTGGCCCAACGGGGTGACAGCGGCAGTTGGCAGCTGTGGGGGAAGAAGATGAAAAGGACAACATGTCCAGAGACAGCAGGAGAGACAAAAAAGTATCAGGGTGGAAGTGAGAGTCGGGACTTTGAACGTTGGTGGTCTGAGTGGTAAAGGGGGAGCGGCGGAGGGTTCAAGTTGTATCCCAGTAAGACAAGAAGAGAAATGGTGTTTCTTGGGTCAATTTAAAGGAAGTGTTTGTTCAGAGAGTGTTAGAGGTTAAGTGTCTGACAGGGTGAAGTTAGAAATTGAAGGGGTGATAATAGAGTTTTTTCTAATTGCTAACACACTAAAATAACATCCAGAGCACAATTAAATTTTAAGTGACACACAGAGAGCAAAACCTCCTCGAAAGTCTCCAAAAACCTAAACAGTTTCTGCTCTACACACATTTTGCACTTTTTAAATGAACTGAACACGGTTCTCCGCATAAGACTCAACAGTCTGACATAAAGTCACATTTGCAATTTCAAAACATTCAAAATGACACGACATGAGCTGATTGGACAATATCTAATAATAATAATATATAATATATTGGCCTAATATATGTTCCACCTGGACAAACACCTGAATGGTTAATTGTTAAGACTTCAGTCAGGAGATCAGCACCATAAGAGCACAGGTGAGACGTCTTTGTTTTACAACAGAAGACGTTTCAGAGAGAAGAAGAGGAAGAGGGAGGGTGAGAATGAGGGGGAGGAAGAGTAAGAGCTGGTAGAGGAGTTCATGGCCAAAGAAGACAACAACTCTCAAATGAAATCACAGCAACCTCAGCTGATCATGTCATCAACCATATGGACTGCTGACAATGTGAGAAGGTGGACAGAGAGTGCAGCCCGACTTACTGTGGCCTCCGTCATCTGGACATTTAGACTGGAGCACAGGGATGGAACCAACATTTCTTTCACACTATTTGGTCCAGCCCATGTCATAGTGCAGGGGTGGCCAAGTTCGGTCCTCGAGAGCCACATTCAAGGATTCAAAAGAATTTTATTGTCATATGCATAAAGAAACATGTTCCCTGCACAATGAAATGTGTTTACTGCATTTAACCCATCCTAATTGCCAGTTAGGAGCAGAAGTCGCCTTTAGGTGCCCGGGGACCAGCTCCAGATGTATGTCCTGCCTTAGGTCAACAGCAGGGCTGAGCAAACCATGACCGGCCTCATGATGACAAATGACACACACAACAACACACATAAGCTGGCCTGGTACATGAACACATATAAAAAGCACACACAAGGTAAGACTTGGGAAAGAAAAACCTTCATTGCTGCTGCATTGAATCATGCAGCAGCAATGAATTCTCCTTGAATTGCTGTCTGTCTGAGTGGTGTCCAAAAAATGAGGTGGGCTTCATAGATAATTGGCAAAGCTTCTGGGGAAAACCTGGTCTTGTTAGGAGAGACGGCATCCATCCCACTTTGGATGGAGCAGCTCTCATTTCTAGAAATCTGGCCAATTTTCTTAAATCCTCCAAACCGTGACTATCCAGGGTTGGGACCAGGAAGCAGAGTTGTAGTCTTACACACCTCTCTGCAGCTTCTCTCCCCCTGCCATCCCCTCATTACCCCATCCCCGTAGAGACGGTGCCTGCTCCCAGACTACCAATAACCAGCAAAAATCTATTTAAGCATAAAAATTCAAAAAGAAAAAATAATATAGCACCTTCAACTGCACCACAGACTAAAACAGTTAAATGTGGTCTATTAAACATTAGGTCTCTCTCTTCTAAGTCCCTGTTGGTAAATGATATAATAATTGATCAACATATTGATTTATTCTGCCTTACAGAAACCTGGTTACAGCAGGATGAATATGTTAGTTTAAATGAGTCAACACCCCCGAGTCACACTAACTGTCAGAACGCTCGTAGCACGGGCCGGAGCGGAGGATTAGCAGCAATCTTCCATTCCAGCTTATTAATTAATCAAAAACCCAAACAGAGCTTTAATTCATTTGAAAGCTTGACTCTTAGTCTTGTCCATCCAAATTGGAAGTCCCAAAAACCAGTTTTATTTGTTATTATCTATCGTCCACCTGGTCGTTACTGTGAGTTTCTCTGTGAATTTTCAGACCTTTTGTCTGACTTAGTGCTTAGCTCAGATAAGATAATTATAGTGGGCGATTTTAACATCCACACAGATGCTGAGAATGACAGCCTCAACACTGCATTTAATCTATTATTAGACTCTATTGGCTTTGCTCAAAAAGTAAATGAGTCCACCCACCACTTTAATCATATCTTAGATCTTGTTCTGACTTATGGTATGGAAATAGAAGACTTAACAGTATTCCCTGAAAACTCCCTTCTGTCTGATCATTTCTTAATAACATTTGAGCGCCTTGGGGCAACTGTTTGTTGTGATTTGGCGCTATACAAGAAAAAAGTTGATTGATTGATTGATTTACATTTACTCTGATGGACTACCCAGCAGTGGGGAATAAGTTTCATTACACTAGAAGTCTTTCAGAAAGCGCTGTAACTAGGTTTAAGGATATGATTCCTTCTTTATGTTCTCTAATGCCATATACCAACACAGTGCAGAGTAGCTACCTAAACTCTGTAAGGGAGATAGAGTATCTCGTCAATAGTTTTACATCCTCATTGAAGACAACTTTGGATGCTGTAGCTCCTCTGAAAAAGAGAGCTTTAAATCAGAAGTGTCTGACTCCGTGGTATAACTCACAAACTCGTAGCTTAAAGCAGATAACCCGTAAGTTGGAGAGGAAATGGCGTCTCACTAATTTAGAAGATCTTCACTTAGCCTGGAAAAAGAGTCTGTTGCTCTATAAAAAAGCCCTCCGTAAAGCTAGGACATCTTTCTACTCATCACTAATTGAAGAAAATAAGAACAACCCCAGGTTTCTTTTCAGCACTGTAGCCAGGCTGACAAAGAGTCAGAGCTCTATTGAGCTGAGTATTCCATTAACTTTAACTAGTAATGACTTCATGACTTTCTTTGCTAACAAAATTTTAACTATTAGAGAAAAAATTACTCATAACCATCCCAAAGACGTATCGTTTCAGTGATGCCGGTATTTGGTTAGACTCTTTCTCTCTGATTGTTCTGTCTGAGTTATTTTCATTAGTTACTTCATCCAAACCATCAACATGTTTATTAGACCCCATTCCTACCAGGCTGCTCAAGGAAGCCCTACCATTATTTAATGCTTCGATCTTAAATATGATCAATCTATCTTTGTTAGTTGGCTATGTACCACAGGCTTTTAAGGTGGCAGTAATTAAACCATTACTTAAAAAGCCATCACTTGACCCAGCTATCTTAGCTAATTATAGGCCAATCTCCAACCTTCCTTTTCTCTCAAAAATTCTTGAAAGGGTAGTTGTAAAACAGCTAACTGATCATCTGCAGAGGAATGGTCTATTTGAAGAGTTTCAGTCAGGTTTTAGAATTCATCATAGTACAGAAACAGCATTAGTGAAGGTTACAAATGATCTTCTTATGGCCTCGGACAGTGGACTCATCTCTGTGCTTGTTCTGTTAGACCTCAGTGCTGCTTTTGATACTGTTGACCATAAAATTTTATTACAGAGATTAGAGCATGTCATAGGTATTAAAGGCACTGCGATGCGGTGGTTTGAATCATATTTGTCTAATAGATTACAATTTGTTCATGTAAATGGGGAATCTTCTTCACAGACTAAAGTTAATTATGGAGTTCCACAAGGTTCTGTGCTAGGACCAATTTTATTCACTTTATACATGCTTCCCTTAGGCAGTATTATTAGACGGTATTGCTTAAATTTTCATTGTTACGCAGATGATACCCAGCTTTATCTATCCATGAAGCCAGAGGACACACACCAATTAGCTAAACTGCAGGATTGTCTTACAGATATAAAGACATGGATGACCTCTAATTTCCTGCTTTTAAACTCAGATAAAACTGAAGTTATTGTACTTGGCCCCACAAATCTTAGAAACATGGTGTCTAACCAGATCCTTACTCTGGATGGCATTACCCTGACCTCTAGTAATACTGTGAGAAATCTTGGAGTCATTTTTGATCAGGATATGTCATTCAAAGCGCATATTAAACAAATATATAGGACTGCTTTTTTGCATTTACGCAATATCTCTAAAATCAGAAAGGTCTTGTCTCAGAGTGATGCTGAAAAACTAATTCATGCATTTATTTCCTCTAGGCTGGACTATTGTAATTCATTATTATCAGGTTGTCCTAAAAGTTCCCTAAAAAGACTTCAGTTAATTCAAAATGCTGCAGCTAGAGTACTGACGGGGACTAGAAGGAGAGAGCATATCTCACCCATATTGGCCTCTCTTCATTGGCTTCCTGTTAATTCTAGAATAGAATTTAAAATTCTTCTTCTTACTTATAAGGTTTTGAATAATCAGGTCCCATCTTATCTTAGGGACCTCGTAGTACCATATCACCCCAATAGAGCGCTTCGCTCTCAGACTGCAGGCTTACTTGTAGTTCCTAGGGTTTGTAAGAGTAGAATGGGAGGCAGAGCCTTCAGCTTTCAGGCTCCTCTCCTGTGGAACCAGCTCCCAATTCAGATCAGGGAGACAGACACCCTCTCTACTTTTAAGATTAGGCTTAAAACTTTCCTTTTTGCTAAAGCTTATAGTTAGGGCTGGATCAGGTGACCCTGAACCATCCCTTAGTTATGCTGCTATAGACGTAGACTGCTGGGGGGTTCCCATGATGCATTGTTTCTTTCTCTTTTTGCTCTGTATGCACCACTCTACATTTAGTCATTAGTGATCGATCTCTGCTCCCCTCCACAGCATGTCTTTTTCCTGGTTCTCTCCCTCAGCCCCAACCAGTCCCAGCAGAAGACTGCCCCTCCCTGAGCCTGGTTCTGCTGGAGGTTTCTTCCTGTTAAAAGGGAGTTTTTCCTTCCCACTGTAGCCAAGTGCTTGCTCACAGGGGGTCGTTTTGACCGTTGGGGTTTTACATAATTATTGTATGGCCTTGCCTTATAATATAAAGTGCCTTGGGGCAACTGTTTGTTGTGATTTGGCGCTATATAAAAAAATTGATTGATTGATTGATTGAAGAACAGCGTAGTTTGATTAAAAAGTTGATTGGAGAGGGGAAAACGTATACGCAGGTGCAAAAAATTATAGGCTGTTCATCTACAATGATCTCCAATGCTTTAAAATGGACAAAAAAAACGAGAGACGCGTGGAAGAAAATGGAAAACAACCATCAAAATGGATAGAAGAATAACCAGAATGGCAAAGGCTCACCCACTGATCAGCTCCAGGATGATCAAAGATAGTCTGGAGTTACCTGTAAGTACTGTGACAGTTAGAAGACGCCTGTGTGAAGCTAATTTATTTGCAAGAATCCCCCACAAAGTCCCTCTGTTAAATAAAAGACATGTGCAGAAGAGGTTACAATTTGCCAAAGAACACATCAACTGGCCTAAAGAGAAATGAAGGAATATTTTGTGGACTGATGAGAGTAAAATTGTTCTTTTTGGGTCCAAGGGCCGCAGACAGTTTGTGAGATGACCCCCAAACTCTGAATTCAAGCCACAGTTCACAGTGAAGACAGTGAAGCATGGTGGTGCAAGCATCATGATATGGGCATGTTTCTCCTACTATGGTGTTGGGCCTATATATCGCATACCAGGTATCATGGATCAGTTTGGATCAGTCAAAATACTTGAAGAGGTCATGTTGCCTTATGCTGAAGAGGACATGCCCTTGAAATGGGTGTTTCAACAAGACAATGACCCCAAGCACACTAGTAAACCAGCAAAATCTTGGTTCCAAACCAACAAAATTAATGCCTCGCAGATGTGAAGAAATCATGAAAAACTGTGGTTATACAACTAAATACTAGTTTAGTGATTCACAGGATTGATAAAAAAGCAGTTTGAACATAATAGTTTTGAGTTTGTAGCGTCAACAGCAGATGCTACTATTATTGTGAACACCCCCTTTTCTACTTTTTTTTTTACTAATAGCCCAATTTCATAGCCTTAAGAGTGTGCATATCATGAATGCTTGGTCTTGTTGGATTTGTGAGAATCTACTGAATCTACTGGTACCTTGTTTCCCATGTAACAATAAGAAATATACTCAAAACCTGGATTAATCTTTTTAATCACATAGCATTACTATTATTCTGAACACTACTGTAAATAAACAGAGATGGCCAACACATATACAGGGCTGGAAATTTGAATCTGCCTGGTCATACCCACAGCCGGCTATTTTGGGGGTAATTTTCAGTTCAACTTAAAAAAAAATGTTTCTGTGTAGGCTCTCAGAAAAATAAATGGTAAAAAAAAAAATGGTACCAGGTTGTTCCCCATGTCATGAGGATTCAGAATATATGTAGATTTTAGGGCGACATATTATAGTTTGGGAGTTTATCCCGGACAGACAGACAGATGTAGCCCTTTATGTATATAGATTCAGAGCCACATCATCTTCAACAACATTTAAAGAGTCCGTCTGTCCACATCGACTCACATTCTCAAGAGAAACCAAATCAGACTGAAACAACTTTATAAGGAGCCAGATGTTCCTGACCAACGTGGTGGGAACATCACAATGTGCGCTGCCATCTCCAATACACATGGTGTCCTCCACCGTCATGCCAACCTTGGACCATACAGCACAGCCCATATTCTCACATTCTCATACCACCAGAGCGTATGAATGATGCAGACCATCAGAGAAGCCGCTACATTATGGGACAACGTGAGCTTTCATCGTGCAGCCTCAGTCCAAAATTGGTTTGCTGACCGCCCAACGTTTCTTGTGTAACACCTCTCACCATACTCACCATTTCTGAAGCCTATAGAAGAGTTCTTTTGGGCACGGCGGTGGAAGGTACTTGACCGGCAGCCCGATGTGCTCGTTCCTTTAGTGCAGGCTGTGGAAGAGGCCTGTGATGAAACTGATGTGGGTGTGATTCAGGGATGGATAAGACACTCAAGGTGCTTCTTCCCTCCATGTCTGGCAGCAGAAGATCCTGCCTGTGATGTGGACGAAGTGTTGTGCTCAGACCCAGCTGTGTGACAAGATGCTAATTATTTTTGTTGCCTATATTTTTTTTCTGCAATTTTCTTTTTCAGTTTACTGTTTATATATATTTTATTTTTTGTGAGCATATTTTTGTTCATTCCAATGCAAATATATCTGCTGTGCATATGTTCCACTGTCCTGTTTGGGGAAAAATAACATGTTTCAACACCATGTGTGTATCTGCAGATATTTCTGTGCATGTGAACAATCTGAAGAATTTTCTACAAGTTGGACTATTTTAGTATTTTGGCAAACAGACTAAAGATGAGAGTGTTTTACTTCATGCCCAACAGTGTGTAGATGGTTAGACAAAAATCTGGTTGTGTGTGTGTGTGTGTGTGTCACTTGGTGCAAAAGTTTGATTTTGACAATGCTACATGCAGTTTTGTTTGCAGTGCTTCATTTTGCAGGCTATAGGAGGGAGTTTGCAGTTTGGGTGTGTGGTTTTGTGAATTAAGTATTTTGATAAAACCACACTAGTTTACAAAATTGTGTTTTAACAATTGGAAAAAACTAATAATAACCGTTATTTAACCAGGTAGAATTCCACTGAGATAAAAACCTCTTTTATATGGATGACTCGGCCAAGAAAGGCAGCAGCACAAGTCATATCTGACAGATTAACATCAATATGAGAACATTCGTGATCAATAAAATACAATCATCTTGATCATAACAACATTGCACACGATGTAAAGTCTTAAGCAGGTCTGGATTAGAAACAGACATTTAGCAAAAGAATCCTGTTTGTGATCTCATAGGATGGACCAGAAGGTGTACAAGGAGGTCAGTCTGGACAGTTTCAGTTCAGATGGAGAACGTTCCGATCAGATGGAGCTGAAAAACTAAAAGCTGTAGTTCCTGCTCGAGTGTGGACACAAGGTACACGAAAACACAACATGTCATTCGAGTGCAGCTTTCAGATCTATGAAGTAAACTGGATAAATAGGTCGGAACCAGTCCAATAAGAGTTTGTCACAATTCTCAGGGGCACCGGGCACAGCAGGAGGCTGGAGGCACAGTGCAGACTCTCAAACAGGTGGTCGGATAGAAAAGGTTTTATTGTAAATTCTGGCAGAGGGTCCGGTACACAAAAAGGCAGCAAGGCGAAGGTGCAGACAGGTGTAAAGCAAGGGCGTGGTCAAAAATCCAGGCTGAGGTCAGAGGGCCATCAAAGTTACAACAAGGGCTAAGACAAAAGGTGAGGTCAAGAGAAACAGGCACAGTCAGTATCGAGGAACTAGGAACACAGATACGTGAGCTGGAACGTAGATAAGAACATGAACAATGAGCAAGTGAAAAGTAGCAGCGTTTAAATACACTGGGTTCAACAGGAAGTGATACGAAGCAGGCAGGAGGAGGGCGTGACCTAACAAAGAGGAGAGCCATCTATGTGAGACAAGAGAGCGCTGTGACAGGTGGACAAGGAGATGACAAACAAAACGGGGCGTGGCCAACAGACATGAGGGAGTGCAGGTGCAGGACAAGAGAGTGCAGTGATCAAAGGGCCAGACTGTAGACTGAGCGTGAACACATGAGAACCATGATGAGAAGAGACAGACAAGAGAGTGCAGTGACAGCATGGACATGACGATAACCAGAATCAAACAATATGAAACTAACAAGACAGAGAAGAACAACTCAAACCAAAGGCTGCATGGAAACTAAACATGAGCAGAATCAGATGAGACAACAAATAGAAAAGACTGCAGCAAAGGCAACGAGAAAATCAAAAGCTGAAACTAGAACAGAACTGACATGAATAATACAACCAAAGACTAACGTGGTAAACCTGAGAAATCAAACTAATGGCACAAGCAATCATGAAATAATCAAGAACAGTGAATCAAAACTAAACTGGACATGTGCTGGACAATTTATGTCCCACACATTGATTGGCCTCCCCCTCTAGCTGCCACCTTATCGTGGTGGGGGAGTTTGCGTACCTGGATGATCCTAGGAGCTATGTTGTCGGGGGCTTTGTGCTCCCTGTAAGGTCTCCCAAGGCAAACAGGTCCTAGGTGACGGGTCAGACTAAGGGCAGTTCAGAACCTCCATGACCAGTAAAAAAATCAAGGACCAAGACATTGCCCGGTATGTCGAAGCCGGGGCCCCACCCTGGAGCCAGGCCTGTGGTTGGGGCTTGCGCGCGAGTGCCTGGTGGTTGGGTCTTAGCCCATGGGGCCCGGCTGGGCTCAGCCCGAAAGAGCGATGTGGGCCCGCCCTCCTGTGGGTTCACCACCTGCAGAGGGGGCCATGGGGGTCGGGTGCAGAGAGGATTGGGTGGCGGTCGAGGGCGGGTGGCCCAGCAGCCCGGTCCATGCTCACAGCCCATGGCTGTTGGGAAGTGGAATGTCACCTTGCTGGGGGGGAAGGAGCCTGAGCTTGTGCGGGAGGTTGAGAGATACTGACTAGAGACAGTCGGGCTCACCTCCACGCACAGCTTGGGCTCTGGTACCCAACTCCTGGAGAGGGGCTGGACGCTTAATTTTTCTGGCGTTGCCCACGGGGAGAGGCGGAGAGCTGGGGTCGCAATGCTTATTGCTCCCCAGCTCATTCGCCATGTGTTGGAGTTCACTCCGGTGAACGAGAGGGTCGCGTCCCTACGCCTTCGGGTCGGGGACAGGTCTCTCACCGTTGTCTCGGCCTACAGGCCGAGCAGCAGTCAAATCAAATCAAATCAATTTTATTTATATAGCGCCAAATCACAACAAACAGTTGCCTCAAGGCGCTTGTACCGCAGGCGCAGTGCAGAGTACCTGACCTTCCTGGAGTCCCTGGGAGGGGTACTAGATAGCGCTCCGACTGGGGACTCCATTGTTCTCCTGGGGGATTTTAACACCCACGTGGGCGGCGACAGTGAGACCTGGAGGGGGGTGATCGGGAAGCACGGCCTCCCCGATCTGAACCCGAGTGGTGTTCAGTTGTTGGACTTCTGTGCTAGTCACATTTTGTCCATCACGAACACCATGTTCGAGCACAAGGGTGTCCATAAGTGCACGTGGCACCAGGACACCCTGAGCCGGAGGTCAGTGATCAACTTTGTAGTCGTATCATCTGACCTTCGGCCACGTATCTTGGACACTCAAGTGAAGAGAGGGGCAGAGCTGTCGACCGATCACCACCTGGTGGTGAGTTGGATCCGCTGGGAGGGGAGGAAGCTGGTCAGACCTGGCAGGCCCAAACGTATCGTGAGGGTCTGCTGGGAACGACTGGCGGAACCCTCTGTCAGCAAGGTCTTCAACTCCCACCTCCAGGAGAGCTTCTCCCAGATCCCGGGGGAGGTTGGAGACATGGAGTCCGAGTGGACCATGTTCTCCACCTCCATTGTCAATGCGGCCGCTCGTAGCTGTGGTCACAAGGTCTCTGGTGCCTGTCGCGGCGGCAATCCCCGAACCCGGTGGTGGACACCGGAAGTAAGGGATGCCATCAAACTGAAGAAGGAGTCCTACTTATCTTTGTTGGTAGGTGGGACCCCAGAGGCAGCTGACAGGTACTGGCAGGCCAAGCATGCCACAGCCCGTGCGGTCGCAGAGGCAAAAACCCGGGTCTGGGAGGAGTTCGGGGAGGCCATGGAGGAGGACTAGCGGTCGGCCTCGAAGAGATTCTGGTAAACCGTCCGACGCCTCAGGAGGCGGAAGCAGCTCTCCACCAGCACTGTTTATGGTGCGGGTGGGGAGCTGTTGACCCTGACTGGGGATGTTGTCGCGCGGTGGAAGGAGTACTTCGAGGATCTCCTGAGTCCCATCGTCACGTCTTCCGAAGAGGAAGCAGAGACTGGGGACTCAGAGGCGGACTTATCCATTACCCAGGCCGAAGTCACCAAGGTGGTTAGAAAGCTCCTCTGTGGCAAGGCTCCTGGGGTGGATGAAATCCGTCCTGAGTACCTTAAGTCTCTGGATGTTGTGGGACTGTCTTGGCTGACACGCCTCTGCAACATCGTGTGGCGATCGGGGACAGTGCCTCTGGATTGGCAGACCGGGGTGATGGTCCCTCTGTTTAAGAAGGGGGACCGGAGGGTGTGTTCCAACTATAGGGGGATCACACTCCTCAGCCTCCCCGGTAAGGTCTATTCCAGAGTACTGGAGAGGAGAATTCGACCGATGGTCGAACCTCGGATTCAGGAGGAGCATTGTGGTTTTCATCCTGGTCGCGGGACACTGGACCAGCTCTACACGCTCCATCGGGTGTTTGAGGGTTCATGGGAGCTTGCCCAACCAGTCTACATGTGTTTTGTGGATCTGGAGAAGGCGTTCGACCATGTTCCTCAGGGCACCCTGTGGGGAGTGCTCCGGGAGTACGGGGTCCGGGGTCCTTTGCTAAGGGCTATCTGGTCCCTGTACGACCGCAGCAGGAGCTTGGTTCACATTGCCGGTAGTAAGTCAAACCTGTTTCCAGTGCACGTTGGCCTCCGCCAGGGCTGCCCTTTATCACCGGTTCTGTTCTTTACTTTTATAGACAGAATTTCTAGACGCAGCCAGGGTGTAGAGGGGGTCTGTTTTGGGAACCACAGAATCTCGTCTCTGCTGTTTGCGGACGATGTGGTTCTGTTGGCTTCATCAAATCAGGACCTTCAGCATGCACTGGGACGGTTTGCAGCCGAGTGTGAAGCGTCCGGGATGAAAATCAGCACCTCCAAATCCGAGGCTATGGTTCTCGACCGGAAAAAGGTGCTTTACCCTCTTCAGGTCGGTGGAGTGTCCTTGCCTCAAGTGGAGGAGTTTAAGTATCTCGGGGTCTTGTTCACGAGTGAGGGACGGATGGAGCGTGAGATTGATAGACGGATCGGTGCAGCATCTGCAGTGATGCGGTCGCTGTATCGGACCGTTGTGGTGAAGAGAGAGCTGAGTAGGGGGGCAAAGCTCTCGATTTACCGATCGATCTACGTTCCGATCCTCACCTATGGTCATGAGATTTGGCTCATCACCAAAAGAACGAGATCGCAAGTACAAGCGGCCGAGATGAGTTTCCTCCGCAGGGTGGCTGGGTGCTCCCTTAGAGATAGGGTGAGGAGCTCGGTCACTCGGGAGGAGCTCGGAGTCGAGCCGCTGCTCCTCCACGTCGAAAGGAGTCAGTTGAGGTGGCTCGGCATCTTTTCCGGATGCCCCCTGGACACCTCGCTGGAGAGGTTAGGTTCCGGGCACGTCCCATTGGGAGGAGGCCCCGGGGAAGACCCATGACACGCTGGAGGGACTACGTCTCTCGGCTGTCTTGGGAATGCCTTGGGGTTCCCCCGGAGGAGCTGGGGGAGGTGTGTGTGGATCGGGAGGTCTGGGTGGCTTTGCTTGAGCTGCTGCACCCACGACCCGACTCCGGATAAAGCGGAAGAAAATGGATGGATGGATGGACATTGATTGGCTGAAAGCTGCATCCTCATGCAGACAGACTGTTTCATTCACACACAGAGTGAATCTGACCTGTTCATTTCAGTCCAATTCACCATCACAGATGGACACGAATCCACATAAAGCTCCTGATTTTTGAAAATGGCCTCTGAAAATACTTTACTGTTGTGGCTGAAACACAGCATTTTAAACAAAGTCCCTCTGTGGATTTTCTGCTGCAGGTGCATTTCTCATGTTGTTGCTGCTCTCTGAACACACATAAGTGCTGTGAAGATTTAAACTTTTAAAGCACCGTTTAAACATTTAAAGCTCTGTCACTGTCAGTAATCACCACACCGATAGATCACACCTGATCACGGTCGACTGGTGCTTTAAAAGTTTAAATCATCACAGCGTTTCATCATTCAGGTCTGTGATGACCTGAT
Organism: Thalassophryne amazonica; assembly: GCF_902500255.1. NCBI lineage: Eukaryota > Metazoa > Chordata > Actinopteri > Batrachoidiformes > Batrachoididae > Thalassophryne > Thalassophryne amazonica. The sequence continues at coordinate 98,942,263 of NC_047115.1, read as the reverse complement.
CAGGTCGTAGTTGTTGACAGCAATATTGGAATTCCAGACTATTTGACTCAGCCAAGTTTTGGACAGTACGAGCATATCAGGATCAGTTGTTTGTACACGGATTCAAACTAAATCAATCTTGAGAAGCAGATTCCTGACATTTAGATGAAGGATGCCAAGGCCTGATCTGGCTCTGAAACTATCAGGGTGTCAATATTTTTCAGGGAGGGTGGGGGGTCTGTAGTGATATTGAGCAGGTGCAAGTCTTTGAGCTGGAGAAGTCCAAAGCTGGGTGGGGACCTCTGGATCCACCACAGTATGATGATACTGATCCACGCAAAACACATAAGTAAACAATAGATAATACAAGGATTACTTCATTGTTGCTGTTGCTGGTAGCAGAATATAAATCAAGCATGAAGGGGGGGTTTGGGGCAAGAGGGAAAAAAATTGTTACACAACACAAGGATAGTACGATAACACTATACTCTCAATTATACTATTACACTATACTATTAATAGGATATTATTATAATTCATCAAGTTGAGACTGTGGCCTGTTTCCGCAGGCGTGTCCATAAAAATCATAGAGGGTTATGCTTTCCAAACTTAATACCCATTACTACATTGGATGATGTTGAAACTGAGGATGACCCGCTGGCTGTTCCAGCAATCTCAAAGATTTCGTGGCTGCTACTTATAACCAGTGTGGAATGTCTCAAACCTAAACCTACTATAGCATCTTATATATGCTACTCTGGAACCACCCCTAAAACCAAACAGTCCAACTGTCAACCCCACTGAGGTCCTTAGTCTGGGTCTCATTAACATTAGATCACTGTCCTCAAAATCATTGTTGATTAATGATCTATTTATATGTGACCGTAGGACCTTTTGTGGCCGGGACGGCGGTGGGATCACACCCCAGACTGCTTGCACTAAAGACCATTCCACTACCAGGTCAGCCAAAGGGGAATTCCCCGTTGGCCAAGCTAGCAGAAATGTCTTTTCAATCTGGACTTCATCTTGCTACATATGGATAATCACTTAGATATGATTGGGTTATGTGAAACCTGGCTTAAACCTACAGCTGTCCTCCCCTTAAATGATGCCTGCCCACTGGCATACACATTTAGTCACGTCCCTCGTGATGTGAAGCAATGTGCTCTTATTGTGCTCTTATTGCACTTTTATTGTGCTCTTATTAATGATGTGCTCCAGTGTTAATTTTGTTGATGAAATATTTTAGGGTTTTTTTTGTCATAAATATATTTTTGCGGACGAAAACTGAACGAAAACGAAAATAAAACTCTTTTTTTGAGACGATAACTATAACTAAATTAATTTATATTCACGTCAACGAAAAAAAGATGAGACGGAAATCCAATCAGTAGACAGTTAAGATCATGGTAAGATGGGAGAAACGGCAAAACAACCACTCAACAGATAGAAGAGGTGGGAGCAGACGAGAGGAGAACCAATCAGAGCTTAGCTTATTAACCAGTAACAGGAAGTAAGCCACTGTTTCTGTTATGTGTCGGACGCAGCTCGGAGAACCGACCAGCGTTTGAAGGACCCAGTATGAAATAAGCAGAGCACGGTACAAAGGCTAACTGAATTTAATACATAACAGTGATGATATAATAATAAAAGGTGCGGCCTGGCGTGGTGCGCTCCCAGCAGCGCTAACGGTCCGGAGCCAGAAGCTGTTTCGGACCCAAGGACCCCGCCGACACCCCCCAGGTGGCCGCAACAACCGAGTCTGTGAAAGAAGGAACCATTATGTGAGTCCACACTCTACACACAGAACACTTAAAGGTGTACAAACAGCAAACACTTCCTGGCTTGATTACTGATCAGCTTCCCAACCTGCAGGCATGGAACATCCAGTTCACAAAACTCCACTGCGGTGAAAGCTGATACATGACTAACAAACAGCTCAATACAATAAGGTGTGAGGGACACCACATTTACTGACTGTATAACTGTTAGTCACAAAATCTAACGTACCTCAGGAAGTGTGCTGACGAGCGTGAGACCTCACCCCCTCCTCTTTCACAGACTGTGCATCAAACCTGGACGTTCTCAGCATTCCCTGTTGATGAGATGGCTCCCGAGACGACGATCTCACCCGTCTGGTCACAAGGTCGAGTCTCTGGCAAATACACACTGTGCACTCCAGTCTTAAATGCCAACATGTTCCAATCCATCCAGATGCACCACAGCTGTGAGTCCTGACGAGTCGCAGGTGATCAGGGTGAGGTCCTGACAGCCTCAGCAACACAGCCACTCAGTCCCAAACGCACGCCACCTGGGAGGAAAACCAAAAAACAGAAACAAACCGGCAGCCAGGCCCCCCCAGCCATATAACAGTTTCGACCGCACATGGGTGTTGTGTGTTGGGGGGTGTGGCTGGATATTTTGGTGTTCTTTTCTTTTCTTTGCTCGCCAGGTGGCATGAGAGCTGATTTGTCTGTGGAGAAGGTGCTGGCTGAAGAATCCTTCACCCTCATCAACATCATGTGTAGCACCTGTGACTGGTGTTCACATGCAACCTTAAAGACTTTCAGCTGAAGCAGATAATTGGATGGCGTTCTGCATTTAAGGCATGTGTGATTCAAGCAGAACTGCCGGGAACCCGACCTTGTGATGTCCGTTTGTGAGACGCTGAGGACCGCGCCTGGGTTTGACACATCGAGCCTGTGAAGCAAGGAAGGGTGAGGGACACATGCTGTCAGCACACATCAAAGGTGATTAAGTGTTTGACTAATTGTTGATAGTAATTTGGTATTTTGTTACACAGTATACTTGAATTGTGATGAGGATTGTGCAGCTCGCTTCTCACTGCTGTGGCGTGCGGACAAGTGGTCTTCCACCTGTTGTGAGAAGCTGCTCATTTGCATAAAGCTTAAAATGCAGACCTGTATGTGTTGCTGATGGTGTGTGTCTTTTGAAGGATATTAGTTGTAACTGCTAACTTACCTCACCTCTTCTATGTTTCGCAGAGAGTCGGTTTGTCGTGTCCACCTGGGGGGTGTTTGGCGGTGGTAGTGGGTCCAGGAGCGCCGGGCTTCGATCCTTTTGGGCCCTGGAGAGCGTGCCAGCCTTCACTCCACCAGAAGGACGCTATTTCTGTTTTTTCACTTTTTATGCACCAGCGGGTGAAATAAATATATTGTTTTCGGAACCGCTTTTCTGGTTATTTGTAGCGCTGAGTTCCGTCTGACGCAGGTCCGCTCCTCAACCCGCGTCAACACATAACAATGGGAAGACAATGGAGGTAGTTGAAGAGAGTCAAGAGACTATGAGAAAATGAGACACAAAAGAAAAAGCGACAAAATGTCCACGGCTGGCAGAAAAAGAAGGGAAGATTTATGGGCCCATTTCATATTCGATGACAAAGAGAACAAGACAAAGTGTAAAGCATGCGACGCAGTAATCCGCGGCAAGAACACGACAAATCTAAAGAGACATCTACAGAACAACCACCTCGAGATATTCTCAAAGGTAAAATCGCTAAGGCATTATATATTGACTACAGTGTGCTCACATATTAGTAATAAATGTGATGAACTGAAATGTACTGTCTGGTGGGCTGGTAAATATCCGCATCACCGTGGTCACATTGGGTTATGCTAACATGTGAATATGTTAATTTGTGTAAAATACAAGTGAAAAACACAGATTAACTGTATATATTTTTACATTGATAATGCATGAACACGCTATAATTATTTACACACTGACCCAGCATAAAATTATGTCACGTCATCTAACTTGCTTTGAAGAAAATACATTTTTTAACTGTAATGTTAAAATGAAAGCACAACTTTTTTCTTTTATTATCCCACAGTGGTGATTGATTTAGGTCAACAAAAATTGCTTCCTATTTTAGTGACTAAAATAGGAAAGCAATTTTAGTCTACTAAAATTAGACTAAAATTAATCCAAATTGAATGACTCAAACTAGACTAAAATTTAAAAGAATTTTAGTCAAAAGACTAAGACTAAAACTAAATTAAAATTTCTTGTCCAAATTAACACTGATGTGCTCTTATTTATTTATCTAGGTTTAGCTTATTAGCTGGTGGGGGTTACAAATATAACTTGTTTGAGCATCTGATTCTCTGTTCTGCCCAACCATGTATTGCCAAGGTCAGAAGAATAAAAATCAGCCGTATTACTTTGTCACTGTATATAGGACCCCTGGCCCATATTCTGAATTCTTAGATGAATTTGGTGTGTTCATCTCTAACTTGTCAACTAGTGTAGATAACATTCTGATCATTGGTGACTTTAACATTCATATAAATAAGCCTTCTGATCCCCTCTGCAAATCATTTATGGAAATTATGGATGCATTAGGATTTTAGCAATGCATTCAGGACTCGATGCACATTTGTGGAAATATCTTGGATTTGGCTCTCGCACGTGGTGTTGCTGTCTCGAATATTGACATCATGCCTCTTACATCAGTGGTCTCTGATCACTTACTTATTAGGTTTACAGTTTCGCTGCCATGTTTAGTGGAACAACAACCTTATTTATCATTACTGCGATGCATCAACTCCTCAACTAAGACTGAACTCGAAGCCAGACTGCCTGATGTCTTAGCTTCACATTTGGCAAATACCCAATCAGTAAACAGACTTGTGGATAGTTTAAAATCAGTGCACAAAACTACACTCGACATGATTGCGCCACCTTTGTTAAAACTGCGCTCCCCCAAAACACAGTCACCTTGGTTCAGTGATTACCTGCGTGACCTCAAACATAAAGCAAGAGGTCTAGAACGGAAATGGCGTCGTTCAAAATTAGAAGTATTTCACAGTGCGTGGCGTGATGCTATCTTAGACTATAAACATGCATTATTGGTTACAAAGCGGACTTACTACTCTGATTTGATCAACAAAAACAAGCATAACTCAAAGTTCTTGTCCGACACGGTGGCAACACTTATTCATGGACAACCACCTGTAGCTCGCTCTCCTTTTACAGCACAAGATTTCCTGGATTACTTTGAGAAGAAAATAGAAGACATCAGGTTAAACATATCCCAGCATGCCTTAACCCAGCCACTACACCCTGCTATTGAGGTGGGCGCCATTACTGAGGTATTACCTAGATTTACAGAATTTGATAGTATCTCACTAGACGTGCTGAAGAAACTCATAACGTCTACAAAAAGCACAAACTGTTTATTTGATCCTATAGGTACGGTCGGACATCCGGGTCCCTGATGTGCGCACACATAGCAACGCAGTCAGGAACACATTCTGTCTTCAGATGTGAGTTCTCCACTTTCAGGCATTCCAACTCTTCCTTTTAGGACAACTGTTCTATGTTAATGTAATGATGTGACGTTGGACAAGGCGAGTCCTCCTGGTCACTCAGGTCAGCTGGAGGCAGGAACTCTCTGGGTGAGTTTACTGCTGCAGCAGGTTCACCAAGAGAGGCAGCTGCAGGAGGTGAGCCGAATTGAAACTTTGACCTCTCCCTCATTGGCCTGGGGCGTGGCTGGTTGAGGCGCTTCAAATTTCTGCTTTGGCTGCGGCTGTAGCGTTCAGCGGCCTTTGAAGCACTATTACTGCCACACACGATCGTGGCATTCTCTGTGAAAACTGGTGTATATTAAGTAGAAAAAAACATGGCAGAACGATGTGAGCGTGATGAACGTCAAGTAGGAAATTAATGTGACAGCGGTTGTTTTCAGCGGCTCGCTGGTTACTATGCCTGTTGCTATGTGTGCGCACATCAGGGACCTGGATGTCCAACCGTACCTACGCCATTTGGCATGACCAAATCGACAGGGTTTTGAGAATAACAGCAGTAAAGACGGCGATATCAACAATGGTTGTGAGTGCGCGTACAGTTTGTTTTCAGTGGTGACCCAAAATGGCGGCCGTAACTACGCGGAAGTGACGTAGGCCTGACCATACCTATACCAACAAAACTGTTTAAGGACCTGTGTATTGAAAAACTATCAGCCGATATCAAATCTATCATTTTGTTCTAAAATTCTGTAAAAAGTTGTGTCACGGCAGCTCGTAGACTATCTTACTGAGAATAATCTCTTTGAGCCACTGCAGTCTGCTTTTAGAAAATATCATTTCACAGAGACGGCTCTCACTAAAGTGGTGAATGATCTTCTGCTTACAATGGATTCAGACACCACTACGGTTCTGGTGCTGTTAGATCTCAGTGCTGCGTTTGATACAGTGGATCATCATATTCTACTTGATAGGCTGGAAAATCATTTTGGGATTACTGGGTGTGCCCTTACATGGTTGACGTCATACTTGACCAGTCATTCTCACTGTGTTTTGTACAATAACACTACCTCTAACCTTAGTGACATGAAATTTGGGGTTCCACAGGGGTTCATCTTAGGCCCCCTGCTTTTCTCCCTTCATATAGGCGGTGGGCCAGTGGCAGTGGCTCCATTGACAGTGATTTTGACAGCTGTACAAGCTCCAGATAGCTAGTGTGATGCTAGCAGAGCAACAGGCTGTGATATCGCCTCTGACTTGGGCGACTTCAGCGATCAGCAGTGGAGGAGTTTTCGAGCAGCGGACATCAGACACCAACAGTTGTAACTCCCAATAAGTCCACAGGTGGAACCCAGGCGGCACTGCAGGTGCGGTGGATTGCGGATTGCTGGGAGTTTGCAGGAAAGTGTCCAGGGGAATCCTCAGCTAGCTAATCGTGGCTAGCTAGCCTGTGGTATGCAAGATGTTAAAAGAATTTTTTTATAAGGACCAGAAAAGATGTGCCAATATGGTGGTCTGGTCATACAATAACCCCATGAAACCCTGATTGTTTAATAAAATTTTGGAAAGTGAGAGGATGCCTGAGGAGTGGAGACAAAGTGTGCTGGTTCCTATTTTTTAAGAACAAGGGTAATATGTGCAGAGCTGCAGTAACTACAGAGGCATAAAGCTGATCAGCCACACCATGAAGTTATGGGAAAGAGTAGTAGAAGCTAGGCTTAGAAAACAGCTGATCTGTGAGTAGCGATATGGTGTCATACCGAGAAAGAGCACTACAGATGCAATGTTTGCTCTGAGAATACTGTTGGAGAAGTACAGAGAAGGCCAGAAAGAGTTACATTGTGTGTTTGTCGACTTAGAAAACGCTTATGACAGGGTGCCAAGAGAAGAGCTGTGGTATTGTATGAGGAAGTCTGGAGTGGCAGAGAAGTATTGCAGGACATGTACAAGAATAGTGTGACGGGGTGAAATGTGCAGTAGGAATGACAGATTCATTCAAGGTGGAAATTAAATTACACCATGGATCAGAGTGGACTATGATGTTTGCAGATGACATTGTGATCTGGAGTGAGAGAAGACAGCAGCTTGAGTCTACGGTGGAGAGGTGGAGATGCTCTGGAAAGTCAGTAATGAGCAAAACTGAGTCCATGTGTGTGAATGAGAGGGAGCCCAGTGGAATAGTGCAGTTACAAGAAGTAGAAGTGGTGAAAGTAGATGAGATTAAATACTTGGGGTCAATTGTCCAAAGTAATGGAGGGTGTGGTAGAGAGGTGAAGAAGAGAGTGCAGGCAGGGTGGAGTGGGTGGAGAAAGGTGGCAGGAGTGATTTGTGACTGAAGAATATCAGCAAGCGTGAAGGGGAAATTTACAAGACAGTAGGGAGGCCAACTACAGTATGTTGTATGGTTTAGAGACAGTGGCACTAACAAAAAGACAGGAGGCAGAGCTGGAGGTGGCGGAGCTGAAGATGTTGAAATTCTCTTTTGGAGTGATGAGGATGGACAGGATTAGGAATGAACATATCAGAGGGACAATTCAGGTGGGACAGTTTAGAGACAAAGTCAGAGAGGTGAGACTGAGATGGTTTGGACATGTGCAGAGGAGGGACCCAGGGTATATAGGGAGAAGGATGCTGAGGATGGAGCCACCAGGCAGGAGGAGAAGAGGGAGACCAAAGAGGAGGTTTATGGATGTGCTGAGGGAGGACATGCAGGTGGTTGGTGACACAGGGATGGGAATCTCCAGCTGATCGGCGGCTTCCCGACTTTTGGGGTTCATTTTGGCAGCTGTTAAAAACGTGTGTTGGACCAAAAGGGAGACGATGCTAACTTCAAACTTGGTGACTTTTCTCTAAACAAGTCTCTCTGTGAGACTTGTTTCTTTTTATTTTATTTTTTTGACAGTGAGATTTGTTTATTTTTATTTTATTTTTTGACTGTGGGACTTGTTTCTTTCTTTATTTTTTTGATAGTGAGACTTTTTCTGACACTTGTTATTTTTATTTTTGATGGCAAGACTTATTTTATTTTTTGACTGTGAGACTTATTTTTAGTGTATTTATTTTGTGACCGTGAGACTTGTTTATTTATTTATTTTTTATTTATTGATGGGGAGACTTGTTTTTTATTTTTTGACTGTGAGACTTGTTTACTTTTATTTTTTATTTATTTATTGATGGTGAGACTTTTTTATTTTTTGACTTTGAGACTTGTTTATTTTTAGTGTATTTGTGACCGTGAGACTTGTTTACTTTTATTTTTTATTTATTTTTTGAAGGTGAGACTTGTTTTTTATTTTTTGACTTTGAGACTTGTTTATTTTTAGTGTATTTGTGACCGTGAGACTTGTTTACTTTTATTTTTTATTTATTTTTTGAAGGTGAGACTTGTTTTTTTATTTTTGACTTTGAGACTTGTTTATTTTTTACTGTATTTATTTTTGTGACCGTGAGACTTGTTTATTTTTTTACTTTGAGACTTGTTTATTTTTAGTGTATTTATTTTTGTGACTGTGAGACTTGTTTATTTATTTTATTTATTTTTTGATGGTGAGACTTGTTTTTATTTTTTTGACTGTGAGACTTATTTTTAATTTTTGACGGTGAGACTTGCTTATTTTTAGTTTATTTTTGTGACTGTGAGACTGTTTTTTTTTTGATGGCGAGACTTGTTTTTATTTTTTTTTTGACTGAGATTGGTTTATTTTAATTTTTGATGGTGAGACTTGCTTATTTTTAGTTTATTTTTGTGACTGTGAGACTTGTTTTTTTGGTGAGACTTTTTTTTTTGACTGTGAGATTATATTTTTTATTTTTTTGACTGAGACTTTTTATTTGTTTGATGGTGAGGCTTGTTTATTATTATTTTTTGGGTTGTGAGACTGTTTCTTTTTATTTATTTATTTTTTGACTGGCACTGTTTCTTTTATTTTTTTTACTGTGAGACTTGTTTCTTTTTATTTTTTGAAGGTGAGACTTGTTTATTTTTAGTTTTATTATTTTGTGACACTTATTTTTATTTCATTTTTTGACATTTTTTTTTTGATGACATTTGTTTTTTTACTGTGAGACTTGTTGATTTTTATTTTTTGACTGTGAGATTTGTTTATTTTTGTTTTTTTTACTGTGAGACTTGTTGATTTTTATTTTTGACTGAGATTTGTTTTTGTTTTTTTTTACTGTGAGACTTGTTTTTATTTTTTTGACCTGTGAGATTGTTTATTTTTGTTTTTTTTACTGTGAGACTTGTTGATTTTTATTTTTTGACTGTGAGATTTGTTTATTTTTGTTTTTTTACTGTGAGACTTGTTGATTTTTATTTTTTGACTGTGAGATTTGTTTATTTTTATTTGTTTTTTTTATTGTGAAATTTATTTATTCAGCGTCTAACACCCAGACGTAAATACAAATCAATGTGGGCATGATCAATGTTTTCAAGAGTTTCACCATAAACCTGCATTTTCCTTGCTGTTACTGTGCTGTTACATTTTTTCAGTCAATATTTGTCCAAACAAATATAGAATACAAATACTATTTATAGAATAGACTGAATGAATTTGTTGGTCCCAGTCCAGACAGAAAATAATACCATCAGTTTGTCAAACACACTGTGTGTCTGCCACGACACCAGAGACTAGTCTGATCCTTAATTAATTTAATGATGAAGTTAAAGATGGGAAATAATCAGGGTGAAAGTAAGAGCTTCACATGCTCACATCATATTAAGATATAATATTAAAGACGGCTCTTAACCCGCCTGCAGCTCCGCTTTTACGCAGAGAAAATATCAAATACATCAAATGAAACCCAGCCTGGTGAAAGTCAGACTATAACTTCTGGACCAAGTTGAAAGAAATCTGAAAACACTTCACTGGAATATTCAGTAGATCACAGAGAAATTAATCTCATCATTAATCTCATCAACACAAAAAAATAAATAATTTTCAAACCTTTATTCAACAATTTTAGTCGTTTCCCCACATCATTAATATTATATACCTCACAACACAATTTATTAATATTTATTTAACTAACCTTTATTTAATCAGCTGATAGTCTTTTGTCAGCTTGTCGCAGCACAAAACAGCATTTTCAGATCACTTTAACCCAAGTTTAAGTCAGCAAATAATCTGTTTCTGTTTAATGTCTGATGACGCAGAATGACGCTAAGCAAGATCAGCTCACAGGCTGCGTGCGCCATCTAGTGGATTAAATAGGAATCGATGGCAAAGAGGAGTCAGTATACAACCCCTGGCAATAATGATGGAATCACCGGCCTCGGAGGATGTTCATTCAGTTGTTTAATTTTGTAGAAAAAAAAGCAGATCACAGACATGACACAAAACTAAAGTCATTTCAAATGGCAACTTTCTGGCTTTAAGAAACACTATAAGAAATCAGGAAAAATAATTGTGGCAGTCAGTAAGAGTTACTTTTTTAGACCAAGCAGAGGGAAAAAAATATGGAATCACTCAATTCTGAGGAATAAATTATGGAATCACCCTGTAAATTTCATCCCCAAAACTAACACCTGCATCAAATCAGATCTGCTCGTTAGTCTGCATCTAAAAAGCAGTGATCACACCTTGGAGAGCTGTTGCACCAAGTGGACTGACATGAATCATGGCTCCAACACGAGAGATGTCAATTGAAACAAAGGAGAGGATTATCAAACTCTTAAAAGAGGGTAAATCATCACGCAATGTTGGAAAAGATGTTGGTTGTTCACAGTCAGCTGTGTCTAAACTCTGGACCAAATACAAACAACATGGGAAGGTTGTTAAAGGCAAATATACTGGTAGACCAAGGAAGACATCAAAGCCTCAAGACAGAAAACTTAAAGCAATATTTCTCAAAAATCGAAAATGCACAACAAAACAAATGAGGAACGAATGGGAGGAAACTGGAGTCACGTCTGTGACCGAACTGTAAGAAACCGCCTAAAGGAAATGGGATTTACATACAGAAAAGCTAAACGAAAGCCATCATTAACACCTAAACAGAAAAAACAAGGTTACAATGGGCTAAGGAAAAGCAATCGTGGACTGTGGATGACTGGATGAAAGTCATATTCAGTGATGAATCTCAAATCTGCATTGGGCAAGGTGATGATGCTGGAACTTTTGTTTGGTGCCGTTCCAATGAGATTATAAAGATGACTGCCTGAAGAGAACATGTCAATTTCCACAGTCATTGATGATATGGGGCTGCATGTCAGGTAAAGGCACTGGGGAGATGGCTGTCATTACATCATCAATAAATGCACAAGTTTACATTGATATTTTGGACACTTTTCTTATCCCATCAATGAAAGGATGTTTGGGGATGATGAAATCATTTTCAAGATGATAATGCATCTTGCCATAGAGCGAAAACTGTGAAAACATTCCTTGCAAAAAAGACACATAGGGTCAATGTCATGGCCTGCAAATAGTCCAGATCTTAATCCAATGAAAATCTTTGGTGGAAGTTGAAGAAAAATGGTCCATGACAAGGCTCCAACCTGCAAAGCTGATCTGGCAACAGCAATCAGAGAAAGTTGGAGCCAGATTGATGAAGAGTACTGTTTGTCACTCATTAAGTCCATGCCTCAGAGACTGCAAGCTGTTTATAAAAGCCAGAGGTGGTGCAACAAAATACTAGTGATGTGTTTGGAGCGTTCTTTTGTTTTTCATGATTCCATCATTTTTTCCTCAGAATTGAAGTGATTCCATATTTTTTCCCTCTGCTTGGTCTAAAAAAGTAACCGTTACTGACTGCCACAATTTTTTTCCTGATTCTTATAGTGTTTCTTAAGCCAGAAAGTTGCCATTTGAAATGACTTTAGTTTTGTGTCATGTCTGTGATCTGCTTTTTTTTTCTACAAAATTAAACAACTGAATGAACATCCTCCGAGGCCGGTTGATTCCATCATTTTTGCAGGGGTTGTATTAGTTCATAGAAGAGTTCCATTCATTCTTAATAACTCTGTGACAGATCCTGAAGGTCGGTATATAATAACCCAGGCAACTATTTCCAGTCAAATATTTATGTTGTTATATTTCTACGCTCCAACAATTGATGACCAACCTTTTTTCATACATTGTTTTCACAGATTTCTAATTCACAGTCATCATTGGAGGGACTTTAACAGTGCTTTAAACCCATCTTTAGATCGTTCCAGTTCTCCAACAACTGTAAGACTTTCTCAGTCTACTAAAACTATAAAAGAGTATATGGATGACTTTGGTCTGGTGGATAGTTGGAGGATCAAAATACTTTGACAAAGAAATAGACATTTTTCTCTCCTGTACACCAGTCTCATTCTAGAATTGACTTGTTCCTTTCTAGTAATTCTATAACTCCCAAAATTAATTCTAAAATTAATTCCATCACTATCAGTGATCAAATAGATCACTGATAGTGATCCGTACAAATAGAATCCACTATTAAACCGTCTTACTCATGGTGCTTTAACACCTCACTTTTAAAGGAGTGTGAATTTGATAAAATCATAAGAAGAGAGTGGACAGACTTTATAGAAAGAAATGACTCTCCAAGTGTTTCTCCTTCTTTGCTTTGGGAACAGGAAAAGCAGTACATCAGAGGGGAAAATTATTTCCTATTCTTATAAAAATAAAAGGAGCATAAATTAGAAAATGACCTTGAAGAAAAAATTCAACATTAGCAAATAATATGCTGCGGACGCAAGTGATCAAACTTTGAATTAAATAATGTAAAATTCCAACTTGACCATATTTACATCGAAAAAAAAAACACAGAGTTCCTCATTCAACGACTTAGATATAATAATTTCGAACATAATAACAAATCAGGTAAATCTCTGGCAAATCAACTACAACGCAATAAGGAAAAATCAAGGATAACATCTATCAGGGATCAAGATGAAAACTATACAGAGTCGCCACAGGAAATTAATCAGGTATTTAAGAACTACTACAGTAATCTGTATTCATCGGAGAATGCACCTAATCCAGTAGATATCCAATCATTCCTTGACAATCTAAACCTACCTCAGCTATCTAAAGAGCACACTGAATCATTAGACACTCCTGTAACTATCATAGAACTACATGCAGCTTTAAACAAAATGCCTAATGGCAGGGCTCTGGGCCCAGATGGCTTTCCTCCTGAATTCCTGGAACATTTTTGGCAGATACTGGCTCCGCTATTCTTTAGGACTGTTTAAAAATTTGGACTAAAGGGTCAGATTCCCACTCATATGAATACTGCAGCAATAAAACTTATACTGAAACCAGAAAAAACTCGACTCTGACCTCTAATTACCATCTGCTATCATTAATAAATACTGATGTAAAAATCATCACTAAGGCATTGGCATCCCGCTTAGAAAAAATATTGCCATCAATAATACATAATGACAAAACTGGGTTTATTAAGGATCAACATTCTACCAATAACATCAGAAGACTTCTCAATCTCATTGACAAATCACAGCATAGCAATACAAAAGGCAATAGTGGTGTCATCGGATGCAGAAAAAGCCTTTGACAGAGTCAGCTGGAGTTTTCTTAATAGAGTCCTTCATAAATTTGGTTTTGGAGAATCATTCATTCATTGGATCACAACTCTATGTACAGTAGTGTTCAGAATAATAGTAATGCTATGTGATTAAAAAGATTAATCCAGGTTTTGAGTATATTTCTTATTGTTACATGGGAAACAAGGTACCAGTAGATTCAGTAGATTCTCACAAATCCAACAAGACCAAGCATTCATGATATGCACACTCTTAAGACTATGAAATTGGGCTATTAGTAAAAAAAAAAAAAAGTAGAAAAGGGGGTGTTCACAATAATAGTAGTGTGGCATTCAGTCAGTGAGTTTGTCAGTTTTGTGGAACAAACAGGTGTGAATCAGGTGTCCCCTATTTAAGGATGAAGCCAGCACCTGTTGAACATACTTTTCTCTTTGAAAGTCTGAGGAAAATGGGACGTTCAAGACATTGTTCAGAAGAACAGCGTAGTTTGATTAAAAAGTTGATTGGAGAGGGGAAAACTTATACGCAGGTGCAAAAAATTATAGGCTGTTCATCTACAATGATCTCCAATGCTTTAAAATGGACAAAAAAACAGAGACACGTGGAAGAAAACAGAAAACAACCATCAAAATGGATAGAAGAATAACCAGAATGGCAAAGGCTCACCCACTGATCAGCTCCAGGATGATCAAAGACAGTCTGGAGTCATCTGTAAGTGCTGTGACAGTTAGAAGACACCTGTGTGAAGCTAATTTATTTGCAAGAATCCCCTGCAAAGTCCCTCTGTTAAATAAAAGACATGTGCAGAAGAGGTTACAATTTGCCAAAGAACACATCAACTGGCCTAAAGAGAAATGGAGGAATATTTTGTGGACTGATGAGAGTAAAATTGTTCTTTTTGGGTCCAAGGGCCGCACACAGTTTGTGAGACGACCCCCAAACTCTGAATTCAAGCCACAGTTCACAGTGAAGACAGTGAAGCATGGTGGTGCAAGCATCATGATATGGGCATGTTCTCCTACTATGGTGTTGGGCCTATATATCACATACCAGGTATCATGGATCAGTTTGGATATGTCAAAATACTTGAAGAGGTCATGTTGCCTTATGCTGAAGAGGACATGCCCTTAAAATGGGTGTTTCAACAAGACAATGACCCCAAGCACACTAGTAAACCAGCAAAATCTTGGTTCCAAACCAACAAAATTAATGCCTCACAGATGTGAAGAAATCATGAAAAACTGTGGTTATACAACTAAATACTAGTTTAGTGATTCACAGGATTGATAAAAAAGCAGTTTGAACATAATAGTTTTGAGTTTGTAGCATCAACAGCAGATGCTACTATTATTGTGAACCTTTCTACTTTTTTTTTTTACTAATAGCCCAATTTCATAGCCTTAAGAGTGTGCATATCATGAATGCTTGGTCTTGTTGGATTTGTGAGAATCTACTGAATCTACTGGTACCTTGTTTCCCATGTAACAATAAGAAATATACTCAAAACCTGGATTCATCTTTTTAGTCACATAGCACTACTATTATTCTGAACACTACTGTAGGCTGTGATCTGGGTCTCTGTGTGTGGATGGTTGTGTGTTTGTGACCGTCATCACAATTTGGTTTTGGGTGTTCTCAAGACTCTGGTGTTCTGGATTAGGGTATGGATCCTCACTAATTAGACAACAGACTGTTGCTGTCACTGTTTGTTCATGTGTAGTTGTTTGTCCTGGTAGGTTGTATGGTCGGGGCCCCGTCTCCTCACTGTCTCACGTCACACTTATTGTCTTCACCACTCGTCTGTCGTTCTTGTCTGTCTTCGTGTTGTTTTGGTGGTCGGCCCTTCCTGATAGAAGTTGTTGGTTGGCTCTGAGTAGGATGTTATAGGCTGATCAGGAAGGGAGGATGGGGGTCTCACACACACACTACATACCTTCTGTCTTGCAAGAACAAATTGCATATATGTGAATTAATGTACATAAATGGTTCTGCCAGTGTGGCTTTTATCATCACTATATATGCAGACAGGAGGGGAAAAAAAAAATAGAACTCGATGGTACCCACGTGATTTAAAGTGTAACCTGCTAGTTACTTATTTAACATCATGAGCAGTGGCGGCTGCAGAAAATATCTGTTGGGGGGGGGGGGGGGGCAGAGTAAATCTTGAGTGACATATTTAAGAGGCTGTACAGTATAATATCAATCATCTCCAATCGCGTAGTCCACATATGGGTCACGGGGGGCTGTAGGGCGTGAGGCAGGGTCCAGGGTGATATGAACAGAGGAATATAAGTGTATGCAAAGTCATACTAACAAAGATGATATTATTACCTATAACAAATTAGATCCTGTTAAAGTCTTTGGCTGAAGTCATGTGAATAAAAGAATATCATTAACCTGTTAAATATAATAAATCACGACTGTGGCTTTGATAAATATAAATATTAAATAGATGACAACAAACGTTCCATTTACATGCAGCATATTGCATTTTAGATTATTTTCAAGTTATGTCTTCCAGTTTTGAACTAAAACTGCATTTCACATTATCAGATTCTGGTCCATAATTCTGGATGAACAGTTGTGGACATCATTTGGCCACATTCACCAAAAACTTTCAGTTTTCTCTGAGTGTAACTCGTCCATTTTAATAAACAGTCAGAATGTTGACTTTATAGCCAGATTGTATTTTGATATATACTTTAAAACCATAGTTCTAAGATGGATTTATGCCAGTTTCCCCTCCACATTTTACACTCATAAAGATGAACACTTCTTTAAAGAGGAACCTGATGAATTCACTTGTAAACGTGTATTTAATAGTGTTGAGGATGGTTGTAATGACATCTAGTGGCCAGGCTTCAGACTGCAGCCCACCTGTTCTCACAAGCTCCTGTGGTCATCACATGTTCTGCAATAAAGTTTGTTGAGATAAAGTGGATCTGTCAACAGAGTCCCACATACAGACGGAGGTGTGACTCACACGCTGTCCATCCACAAGGTCCATCTGCTTCGGATCACAGCTGAAAAAATGTGAACTGGATTTCTCTTGAATTAGAAATCAAACGTGCAGATTGTTATTGTAAAGAGGTCTGGACCTAACACACTGCAAGTGGGACTCAAACTACCTTCAGACACCCACCGACTCCAAACCGCCACAACCCTAACTGTGAAAACCAAGAAAGCGGATAAAGACAAAAGAAGAAAAGCTCAGACGTCTTCATTAAAAACATTTATTGTGAAAATCACCATGTTTATACAAGCGACACACGTGTGTGCGCTCTGGCGCTGTGTCTGAAGTCCAGAGAGTGCAGGGCAGTAGAGAGTGCAGCATACAGGTGAGAGCTGGTGAACCTTAGGCAGTAAACCGGGCTGCTCTCTCGGTCCACACTGAGCTGGAAAAACTGCAACAAAACACACGTTACAATAGTTAATTTTCAAGATGTGCCGCCATCTTGAAACTGAGGCTTCTGGTTAGGGAACCTCTCGCTCCCTAACCGGTTAGCTTCCCTAGCGGCTAACCGATCAGTTGTTATGACGCCTCACGGAGCGGCTAACCGATCGGTTGGTATGACGCCTCACAGAGCAGCTGACCGATCGGTTGTTATGACGCCTCACGGAGCGGCTAATAATGTGATTTTCTGATTGTTTTTTAGATTCTGTCTCTCACAGTTGAAGTGAACCTAAGATAAAAATTACAGACCTCTACATTCTTTGTAGGTGGGAAAACCTGCAAAATCGAGTGGCTCAAATACTTATTTGACTCACAGTATCTTTGTGCAGTTTGGTCCTTTCCTCTTTGCAGCACCTCTCAAGCTCCATCAGGTTGGATGTGGAGTGTTGGTGCACAGACATTTTCAGATCTCTCCAGAGATGTTCAGTTGGATTCAGATCTGGGCTCTGGCTGGGCCACTCAAAGACATTCACAGAGTTGTCCTGAAGCCACTCCTTTGATATCTTGGCTGTGTGTTTAGAGTCACTGTCCTGCTGAAAGATGAACCGTTGCCCCAGAGCGCTCTGGACTTCTTCCATTTACAGATGATGGAGGCCACTGTGCTCACTGGGACCTTCAAAGCAGCAGAAATGTTTCTGTCCCCTTCCCCAGATTTGTGCCTCCAGACAATCCTGTCTCAGAGGTCTACAGACAATTCCTTTGTCTTCATGCTTGGTTTGTGCTCTGACTGTCAGCTGTGGGACCTTATATGTAGACAGGTGTGTGTCTTTCCAAATCATGTCCAATCAACTGAATTTACCCCAGGTGGACTCCAGTTAAGCTGTAGAAACATCTCAAGGATCATCAGTGGAAACAGGAGGTGCCTGAGCTCAATTTGAGCTCATGGCAAAGACTGTGAATACTTCTGGACATGAGATTTCTTAGTGTGTTTATTTTTAATAAATTTGCAAAATTAAAAAAAAAAATCATATTGTCATTATGGGGTACTGTGTGCAGAAGTTTTGGGGGAAAATGAATTTCATTCATTTTGGAAAAAGGCTGTAACATAAAAAAATGTGGAAAAAATGAAGCGCTGTAAATGCTTTCTGGATATGCTGTATGAAAAATTTTAGAATTTTTCTGGAATTCCCAAGCAGTCCTCGGGGGACTATTTTGTGATGGGAAGTTGGGCTTCCTGACTGAATCCTGGGACACTCTGATGAAACATCAGGTTTGACCCCATGGCCCTGTGGTATGTTTCTCTGGGTGTGATCCAACACGTAGGTGCCTCTGACATGAATTCATCTGCTGTTCTGAAACAGTCAGAATTGTTAGTCTGTGAGAAATATTGACTTGTGTGATGTCACTTTGGGGGCCATCCTTCAGAACCATTTCGACTGGTGTGGACAGGAAGAAAGCATTTTTTTAAAATAGGAATTCTGTGTTTTTGGTGGAGTTTCATATTCAATATTTTGAAACAGTGAACAGGTGTGTGTTGTGGTTGGATCCAACAACCTCAGTCCTGATGACCATCATGTGTGCAGTTTTCCCAATTACAAGCTATTGAGGGAAAAGTGGGCGTGTTTTGTCTGCACCTCCAGGAAACACTGGAGAAACAGTCAGTTAACATCCTGGGAAGTGTTCTGTCTTCGAGTGTGACCCTGACACATACCTGAAGGCACCGTGTCTGTCGCTTGTCCCAGAGTCGAACCACGCCGTAGTGGGCGGATCCGCTGGCGATCATGTGATTTCCGTCGGTCTGGATGCAGTACAGAGCGCTGTCATGAGGTTCTTCCCACTCCAACACACACTTCCTGTTGAAAGACGACGGGACAACTGACGGTAATCCAACGTGGGCATTTCATTTACAGCATTCCACGCGTCCGGAAAAACCTTCTCCACAGTCCTCAACATATTTAACTGATGTTTTTTAAATTGGTGTCATGATTCAATTTTCATATAACACCATACAAAATAAATAAACACAACACTTTTGGTTTTACTCTGGTTTTTCATGAGCTGAAACTCAAAGAATTAAAACATTTTCTATAGACACAAGAGACCTATTTCTCTCAAATACTGTTCAACGGGCCTCAGGATCTCATCATGGCATCTGTGTGCATTCAAAATGGCATCAATAAAATGCACCTGTTTGTTGTCCATAACATACGCCTGCCTGTACCATAACCCCACCGCCACCACAGGCCACTCCATCCACAACGCTGACGTCAGCAAACCGCCCATGCTGTCTGCTATCTGCCCTGAACAGTGAAAACCAGGATTCATCCTTGAAGAGATCGCCTCTCCAACATGCCAAACACCATCCAATATCAACCTTTGCTCACTGAAGTCGGTTACAACGACGAGCTGCAGTCGGGTCGAGACCCCGATGAGGACGACGAGCAGCAGATGAGTTTCTGACAGAAATTCTTTGGTTCTGCAAACCGATTGTTGCAGCAGCTGTCCAGGTGGCTGGACACCAGGTGGTGTCTCAGACCATCCTGGAGGTGAACACGCTGTATGTGGAGGTCCTGGGCTGGTGTGGTTACACCTGGTCTGCGGTTGTGTGGCCGGTTGGATTCACTGCCAAATTCTGTGAAACGCCTTTGGAGAAGACTTATGGCAGAGAAATGAACATTCAGTTTGCTTGTGTGAAGCACCTTGAGGCAGCTTTGTTGTGATTTGGTGCTATATAAATCAAATAGACTGAACTGAAACTGAATTCATGGGCAACAGCTCTGCTGGACATTCCTGCAGTCAGCAGGCCGACTGCACGCTCCCTCAAAACTTACGACATCTGTGGCATTGCGCTGTGTGACAAAACTGAACATTTCAGAGTGGCCTTTTATTGTGGCCAGCCTAAGGCACACAGTAATCATGCTGTCTAATCAGCATCTTGATCTGCCACACTGTGAGGTGGGATGGATTATCTGGGCTCACTCACACAGATTTAGACAGATTTGTCAACAATATTTGAGAGAAATAGTTCTTTCGTGTTTATAGAAAATGTTTCAGGTCTTTGAATTCAGATCATGAAAAATAACGGCAAAAACAAAAGTGTTGCATTTATATCTGTGTTCAGTGTAAATGTGTCAGGAAGTGTTGGTTGGTTGGAATGTGTAAGTTGGAAACTACTGGGTGTAGAAAAATAAGTACAGGCACACGCCTGGAATCAGCACATCAACACGGTCAACTCAGGGTTTAAATAAAGGACAGCACTCACTGAGTGCACAGTCCCGCCAGAAACAAACACTTAACCCTGGGACGTAGAGGGGAGGAGCTTAATATTGTGAATGAGTTGAAGTATCGGGGGGGGGGGGGGGGGGGGGGGGGGTCGGACTGAACTCCACCACGTGAAAAGGGAGTCAAATAAGGTCATGTTCAACATACAGAACTCCAGACAAATCCGAGCATCTTAGAACAGAAACGTGTTCTTAGAGTCGTTGATATTTTCACCTGGTGAGTATAATTTTACTAACGGGTCTCAAACCAATACGACAACTCTCAAACCAACAGAATCACTTTTTTCTTAAAAAGCCATAAAAATCTGACTTAATAAAGTGCAGTTTCATCATTGTCACATCCTGGAAAGACACGAGCTTCAAAATGTAGAAAATGTTCAAACTTTCAAGTCCACCTGTTCCTGTCCGGCACATTCCCCACATCTACCTGCTGCAGGCGGACCTGGACAATCAACCGTGGGTGGTTGGAGAGATGCCAGGCAGGTGTCCTCCAGGGGTGGGATCAGAGATACGGCTCTACCTGATTTGGCCCCGCCTCCACTCAGTCAGTTTTTCAAACAAGTGGACAGTGGTGGTGGTACAGGAGACTCGACCAAAGTACAGTTTCGGTGCACCACGTTTAGACAGAGTGTCCTCTCAGTGGACAGTGACTGACTTAGGAACAATTCACTGTTATCAATAGGTGTGTTCACCACATATCACACTTAAGAGCCCTTTAACATTATATCTCCTGGAAACTCACAGCTGGAAGTGCTTTCAACACTTTCAGTTTTTATTTATGCTTTTATTTTTTCCTTTAAATGTCTGTATCGTCATATAAAACAGACTGGATCTGGACACAGCGTTCCATTATGTTGTCCTTGTCACTGTCCATCCTGCTCTGGTGTCTTTGTCCTGTCTTTAATTAGTGTAGACGTCCTGTCCTCATGTGCTGATTCCAGCATGTTTACATCATTATTGATGATCATGAACATCCACTGAGCCCATTCAAATAAACCAATGAAGAAATAAACTGTAGGACATTAAAAAAAAAAAATGAAGGACACACATCAACATGGTCAGTTCAGGCTCTAATAGTCCAGTCAGTCTATGAAAAACAGGGGGGTCAAGCCACCACTTATTGAAACAGAATTGATTTCTTCATTAATGGGTGCAGAAATGCCTCCAGAATAAAACACTAAAAGTCCCCTAAAATCCAAGTAGTGGAACAAAACCTAATTCACTGGAATCTGAGCACACGTACAGGGACAAAACTGATGGATTTTGTGGGCGTCTCCTCAGTACAGTTAAGTTATAAATGTATGAATAACTGACAAAGAATTTATGTTGTCATGCATTCGGATAATTTATTAATGTATAAAAGACCAAATTAAAATGCAATTCAGGTTTCATGACATTTTTCTTTGGTATATTGTGATGATAAATGGATGCACAATGTATTTCCTTATCTACTTTATAAATACATTTACAGGTGTGTAGGGTATATGAACCCTTCCAGTGGCATGGTTGGTGTTTTCTTGCATGAAATAGGACTTGGACTTTGTGTAAAACCGTACTTGAATAATGAAGCCTCAATGTGTGGTATTTTGTAAATAGACCTACTGCCTAGATGTCATTCTTGATTAATTTGATCAACTTTGCAGCTGTTTCTACTTTTCTCTGCAGAATTGTTGTGGCCGTACTCCACATTGTAAGCACATTTCGTTTTTCTTGCCATTGATTTCAGTGATGATTGTCTCATTTCCAAAGTGTTTCTGTGTCTGTTCTTTCATGTGAGTAAAGCTGTTCCAGTCAGGCAGCTTTCCACTGACTGTGATCTGCTCCTCATCACCTTGTTGCAGATATTCTATGACCTTTGCAAAAGCGTCTGTTCGTACTGCATCTTGTGTTCGACCAAGTTGAAAACATTTGGTATTTGTATCATCGGGGTCTATTTTTTAGGGATCTGCTTAGTTCTAAACGGCGTCTGCTGCAGGTCAGTCAGAGACGAGCTCCAGCCGTGACTTCAGCTGAAGACTCCCGTCATCCTTTCTGTCCTCATGCAGCTAAGGCTGTGGTTTTGAAGTCACATGTCCTGACGTGTGAGTTTATCTTAGATTACATTAGATAAGCCTTTATTCATCCCTCAATCGGGAAATTTCAGATTACCACACTCCACATTCCACATACAAACAGCAATTGATCTACAATTATTACTTGTTTACCGTAATAATGGCACAGATCAGAATTAGGACAACACATATATATTTGACATTGTTTATGTGCACTAAACTTGAAACAGTCCGTTTTCCAATTGAGGCGATGTGAGTGTGTTGGTAGCCGCTGCAACTGTCAAGTCGCGCTGCCTGCCAGCTTGGGAAAGAATGGAGGCCAGCCACAGGAAGGGAGGGGCAGGAAAGAGATGAGAGGAGAAAACTGGAGCATGCTTCAGTCCATGTGTAAATCTGTCAGTTTATTGTCCTTGTGGGTTGAGATAAGAATGGAGCCGCATAATCTCACCAGAGCCTGGATAGATTCCTCTGGAGGTAAACAGTGGGCTAGATAGCTTGTAGTGTTGCAGCCGAGCAGTGAAAAACACTATTAACAGTTCCACTCGCACAGCCAAATCCCAATTATGAATTAAGAATATTCCCAATATTGAATTAAGAATATTCACTGGCCTCCGGAACCTTCAGCTTCAACTGCAAGGCACGCATCAGCTCCAAGGTGTCATCCAATTTGCGTCTGAGTTCAAGAGTCAACGCAGAATGCACTGCTTTGCCCACCTCGTTAATCATGACGGACAAGCGAGGGCCCGTGGTTCTTGATGCCGCCGTCTTGCCAATTTTCTGGTAGATCAGAGCAGCACATAAGCCAAAAAGTACCAGCCCTGCTACCATGAGACCAAAAATGAATAGGTCCTCGACATCCTCAACGGAGAAAGGCGCCAAGCATGCAACACGCCAGGAACTCCAGGAGTCGAGGACATAGCCCGCGGGATATGTTCCATCTCTGCAGGTAGGATCCCCCGGTCCTGACCTTCTTGTAGAAAAAATGGTGTCAATAGCGTTCAGAGACCAGCTGATCAATTCCATGGTTAATCCAATAGTAGTCCAATAGATCCAGAATCCAATATAGTTTTGCGGAATTCACAGTCTGGTGAAGTAGGGACTTGAAGGTTAAAAGCAGAGAGATAAGGGAGAGTGGAGGAGATGTGACCGCCCTCGTCAGAGTCCCAAGCTGATTTATGAGGATGAAATCCTTCATAAATAGCTTCTGTTCCACAAGAAAAGACAGTTTCTCTTCTAGTCAAATGGTTTTTCAGCAGAGCTCAGTTCAGTTTGTGTGTCCTCTCCTCATAAGCTTCATTTCCTCTTTTGCGGTTATGAGCCTCAAAGCCGGTGTTGCCGACTGAATGTCCCCCTAAAAACCAGTCAGCCCTGCCTTCACTGCGCATGTGTCATTTGGGATGATGACCAATAGGGTCATCACGGCGCCCTCTTAGGCAGACGTGTTTGCTCGCCCTGCACCTGGATGTCATGTTTTTATTTTTATCTTTTTCTTTATTGTATGTTTTCTTCTGTTTTTAATCGTCACACACTGCTGACTTATAATAGATGGGCACTTCTGGACATTGCTCTGCACAGTGTGGATTTATTGGATATATTCTGCCTGAACTGTGACTTGTCCGGCCATATAGTCACCAACATCATCCTCAGGAGGGCCCTGAGACATCAGCCTCATGTGAGTGTGCAGACCCGAGGACAGTGCTGAGGAGATGGCAGCACAAGCCTGGTAAGAGAGGCGGGGTCCATGCTTGGCTAAAGGCTCGTCCGAACAGACCACCGCTTCCCAGCCTCCTGTTAGCTAACGTGTGGTCTCTGGAGAACAAACTGGACGAACTATGAGCTCGGATTACATCGCAGAGGGAGACAACAGAGTGTTGTGCTCTTATTTTCTCCGAAACCTGGCTTCTAGAGAACGTCCCGGACTCCGCTGTTCAGCTGGAGAACCATTCATTGTACCGGGGGGGGGGGGGGGGGGGGGCTCTGGTAAGACAGCAGGGGGAGGTGTGTGTGTGTGTCTGGAGTGTTTACTGTGGAGATGCCGTCCCTTTTATCTACCAAAGCAATTCACATGTGTGTTTTTGGCTGCTGTTTATATCCATCAGCGCGCTAATGACGTCATCTGCGCACTGGAGGCGTCTTATACTGATGCTGTTTTTATTGTGGCTGGTGATGGACTGTACTCCCTAAATACCACCACCATGTGGACATTCCCACCTGGGCCAAAAACACCTTGGACCATGTGTGCAGTAGTATACATGGTGCACTACGGTCCGCATCCCCCCTTTGGAGACTCTGATCACATCTCCTTGGTTCTGTATCCGGCCTACAGGCAGGACTCAAACAGTCTAATCCTGTCATCAGACAGGTTAAGCTGTGGACAGCAGAGGCTGAGAGGACTCTGCAGGACTGTCTGGCTACAACAGACTGGGATGTGTTTCAGGCTGCAGCCACGTTAGTGTAGAGGACTACGCCGAGGATGTGACTGGGTACATTAGTACTTGTGTAGAGAACATCGTGCCCACCATGCAAGTCAGGAAGTTTCCCAAACAGAAGCTCTGGGTTAACAGGTCTGTACACCACGTGCTGCGTGCTCGATCGTCTGCATTTAGATCTGGAAATGAAGCTGAGTACAAAGCTGTGCAGTACAGACTGTAGAAGGCCGTAAGAGCAGCCAAAAGACAGTACAGAGAGAGGACGGAGGATTTCTACTCTCATGCTGATCCCAGGAGGATGTGGCAATGCCTGGACCACATCACGGACTTTAGGACTGAATCTAGAACCATCCATATCAGTTCTTCAGACAGTCTGCCAGATGACCTCCATGTGTTCTACACACACTTTGAGAGTCCCTCCCCCCCATTACCTCAGAATACATACACACCACAGTCACTTTAGCCACCCAACCTCCCTCCCCCGAGGTAGTCAGGACACCAGCCCAGGTACTTAAAGCCCTGAGGAGCATCCAGCCCCAGAAAGCTGCTGGGCTGGACAATATACCTGGACGCGCCCTCAGAACTTGTGCTAAGGAGCTGGCTGATGTTCTTACATCCATTTTCAACCTTTCCTTCAGTCAAGGCATTGTTCCCCCGTTACACGATCACCACCGTTGAAGAACCCCCCATTCTGTCTGAATGATTTTCGGCCAGTAGCACTTACTCCAGTCATTATGAAGTGCTTTGACAGAGTGGTACTGGCCCACAATCAGAGCGGTACACCGGATACTACTGATCCCTTGCAGTAAACCTACAGACACAATAGGTCCACCTCCAAAACAATCGCAGCTGCTCTTCACATTTCCCTCTCTCACTTGGAAAATAGAGACTCCTACATCAGGATACTCTTTACTGACTACAGTTCTGCCCCCCACAAACTCACTCACAAATTGTCAGGACCCACGAGCTGTGACTGGCTCCTGGATTTCCTGACCGGCAGGCCTCAGTCTGTCAGGATTGGGAACAGGACTTCAGCCAGCATCACCATCAACATTGGAACCCCACAGGGCTGTGTCCTTAGCCCTATTCTCTACACCCTGTTCACCTATGACTGTGTCGCCTCCCACCCTGACAACACCATCCTGAAGTTTGCTGACGACACTGCGGTGACAGGATGTATCACTGGCGGCGATGAAGCAGCCTACAGGAGGGAGGTGGACAGTCTGGTGACATGGTGTGGGGACAATAACCTCACTCTCAACACAGACAAGACCAAGGAGATGATACTGGACATGAGGAAGAAGAGGGAACCTTATCAGCCACTGTTTATCAGAGACCTTGAAGTGGAGAGGGTGAGCAGCTATAAATATTTGGGGGTCCACATCAGTGATGACCTCACCTGGACACTGAACACCACACGGGTGGTGAGGAGCGGCTGTACTTTCTGAGGAGACTGAGGAAATTTGGCATGTCACCCAAGATCCTCGGCAACTTCTAACGCTGCATTATTGAGTCCGTCCTCACCACCTGCACCACTGTGTGGTACGGCAGCTCAACTGTGAAGGACCACAAACACCTGCAGATAGTGGTAAGGACTGTGTCTAAGATCATCAGGACACCACAACCCTCTGTGTTTGTGGGGGGCCAACGCCGAGTCCACAGGAGAGCTGCCTAAATGATCAGAGACTCTACACCCCCAGCATGTTCTGGTCTCACTTTTCCCGTCAGGCCGGAGATACACGAGTGTGCGATGCAGGACCACCAGACTCAAGAACTCTTTTTTTCTGTGGCTAACAGACTGTTAAACAGTTGTTCCGAGAGCCCCCACTTTTATAGTGCCCCCCACATTTACACACATTGCTTATTTATCTTTCATGTACATATTTTATCCTGAGATTTATACTTAGATTTATTTTACTGATATTGCTTTTCTTTCTTTTTGACATTCAGTGTAGTGTGGCAAAGTAAGAACTTCACTGAGCACGGAAACGTGTTCCTTTAATGTGCATATGACAACAAAGCTCCAGTTGAGTTGAGCTGAATTTGGACCAAAGCAGCACATTTGAGTTTGACTCTCTTCACCGAAAGCGATCAAAGGGAATAATGTGATTATTAACCATCAGATGACAAAGTAAAATCACTGGAGGCAGTTTGAAGCAGAAACGAGGTGATAATCTGTGAACCGCGACTGACGCTCTGAAGTGACACATGCAGTGAAGACTGGGGGGGGGGGGGATTTTTTTATGGGGGACCGTGCAGTCGGCGACACCGGACTGCCTACAGAGTTCTTTGCGACATTCAAGGTGCACATTTTGTCCAGGCACTGTTACTGTGCCTCTTCCATCACTGTCTTTCTGAATGCTTTCACATCCTTTTGTTGTAAGTTTTGCACAAGCTTGACTTTCTAACACAGATTTATTGCAGACTGGGCGCTGGAGCTCCTCCATCTTATTCAATCTGAAACAAAAATGACCATTAGGGCTGTCACAATTATTACAATATTCGCCAATCGCTTATTTTTCATATTCGCGATTACCGTGAATTATTTATTTTATCCACAAAGCATAAAATGACTCAGAATCTGACGTCATTGTGCTCCAGCCTTGATCACTCTGTTTTGCTCTCGTCTTAAGGTAGGACAATAAGATGGAGGCTGAGGAGCGATCCGTCCTGCCGTTTGGATAAGACGGCCGATTAAAACAGTGACTGTCTTCTTCAAAAGCCGTCTAAAATGCAGAGTTTACCAAAGGAGCTGTCGGTGTGTGTGTCTGTGTGTGTGTGTGTGTGCGCGGAGTCAACAGGCTGCAGACTGCGAGGGAGGGGGTGGGGGAGGGAGATTCCTGAATGGAGGCGCGACACCTTACAGTCTGAGAACCATCAGTGCGCATTCAGCACGGAGCAGAGAGAGGATTTTAACCCGAGTGAACATGTAAAAAAAACAAACAAAAAACAAAACCTGGAGCTGCCTTTACTTCTCTCTGAACTTTCTCTAAAGGTGTGATTCTGCCGTTACCGTCCTGTTCACACCATGTGCGCATCGTATACTGAATTTATGAGATCATGAGATGAAATAAACGGTCAAATATCTTTAAAAACCCTAACGTGGAGAGGCACAGATCACAATAAGCAGGTGAGAACTCTAAACTTTAACAGCTGTTATTTTCCAAAGGTATTTATTTGTTCAATATGGGCTTAATATAGTGTTTATGATGAGGGGAAACAATTTCAGAAATGCAACAGAAACAACCACAAATCAGAAAAAGTTGGGACTGTATGTAAAATGAAGATAAAATAAAAATGTTGCACCATTCCCAGTTTCTCCACTCACAGAAGCCAAACGTTCTTCCAGAGTTGTGTAATTATACTACAATAGTAGAATATAAAGAAGGGAAAAAAGAAAAAAAAAAATAGACAATATATTCGTCAATTGCAATTATATTTGTCTGACAATTAATCGTCTCCAGAAATTCCTAATCCCTACAGCCCTACTGATCATCACACCTCCACCACACATATGCAAAACATTATTATTTAACTGGAGTGGGCTAGTTAAGCCAGAGAGAACTGCAATATTATAATGATTTGGCAGCCATTTTTAAATGTGTTAATTGAGGCCCTTGCTGAGATATTGCTGAGATATTGTTACTTGGCCCCAAAAAATGTCACTTTACACACCGCAGTTGTCCCTCTAGATGTCCTTATTGCAATGAAAAGTGATCAGTTCAAAGGGAGAGGTTCCCTTTGAACTTTCAGAGCAGCAGAGCAGACAGTCGGCGTTTGTACTGTTTGTTACAGCCCATGGTTGTGTCCAGAGTCTGCTGGCAGGGCCAGCAGCCGTGTCGGTGTCCCCATCGAGCTCCGAGGCCCGTCTGAGGTGCTTAGCCAAGTCAGAGGCTCGTCTTGGCCTGTCGGAGGCTAAGCTAGGCTAACTTAGCGTTGGTAAGCTAGCTTTCAGAAGTTCGGGAACAGCAGTAGTGTGATTTCTCTTTAATCAAGATCTACTGCGTAAAATTTTTTCAAAAAGACATGGACGAATTAAAGGAGGACATGAACATGTTATCTGCAGAAATGGCTTCTTTGATGAAGCAGAACCACGTCATCACAGAACTGCTGGGAGAAATCAAACAGCTAAAGTGACAAAATACTGAATATCAACAGAAAATTTTATATCTGGAAAATCGGGTGTCTGACTTGTCTCTGGATTAAAAATCAAACCAAGGTCCTTTTCACAGGCGGTAAGGGGAGTTACTGCTGAGGACGGCGGTCAAGAGGAAACCACGGAGGAACAGGTGACTGCATTCCTCCATAGTAAACATATCGACATTAACATCGAAAATATCGAAGCATGTCACACTCTGTCAACCCGCAACAACACGTCCGCTCCAGTAATCATTGTTCATTTTGCAAACAGAAGGCATGAGGTTGAACTGCTCAAACAGGAAAGGAAGCTGAAAAGCACAAACATTTATATCAACGAACATCCTACGAAAAATAACACGGACATCACCAGGAAAGCAAGGCTGCTTAAAAAACAGGACAAACTAAACTCAGTCTGGGTCACAAACTGTCAGGTTTTTAATCAAACCGAAGGATGCTCCTGAAAATGTCAGAAGACTGTGCATCAGGAACATGAGTCAGTCAGAACGCTTTGAATAAGGACATTTCTTCATCTGTTAAGGGACTAATTCTGAGAGACTCTACACCATGTTTAGGTTTACACCAGGAACTTAGTTTTGCTATATTGCTTTTCTCAGACTTTCATTTAATATGACAACCAAGTTATCACAACTTATTCCTGCACAGGAGTTCAATTTAAACATTTTTAAGACACAGAATACAGATTTCATAATATCGAAAATAATATTGATCCTGATTGGGTTTTTTTCGTGAAAATATTACTCATCACTGTAAATACTTTACTGAAGAACAACTGAAGGATTGTTCTTTGACAAATGGGATTTTCTCCATAATACATTTTAATAGTAGAAGTCTTCTCCTGAACTTTTCAAAAATTCAGGACTGCTTAAACATTTTTCTGTTACTGCGATTACTGAGACTTGGTTGAGAGAGGAACTGGTTGACTCTGTCCAGCTTGAGAGATATGATTTTTCTTTGCCACAAATAGGATGAAAAAATGGGGTGGTGGCAAGGCACTTTATGTATGTTCAAATTATCAAAGTGAAATGATACAAAACATGTCATTTTCTTTGAAAAATAATATGGAATGTATCACAGTGGAAATTAAATGTGACAAATCAAAAAAACATAATTATAAGCTGTGTTTATAGAGCTCCGGAGTCAAATATAGATATTTTTGTGGATAAATTGACTGAAATGTACAACACAATTAACCTCTTAAACCCTAGAGTCCCCAAATTTGGGGACTTGCCCTGTTTTGGAACATTTGAACACTCATAACTAACCAATGCTGACACCAACATACACTTATTATATACATCAAAATGTCAAGTGAAGTCTCCTCTACAAAAGTGTCCACTTCAATCACATATCAACTAACCACAGCTGAAACGCCAAGCAAATAAAGACATAAATCAGAATTCATTTTTTGGGAAAAAAAAACAAAACTCATTTACTCCTACCAAGTATTATTTACTTTCATTTTTTTTTTTTTGCATCCACAACATCCCCTAGGCCCTGTCTTTTAGCTGATCCAAACTTTTGCATTTTTGACCTTGTACAAGTTGAGAAATAAATCATAATGTATGGGTATGTGATTTTGGCTAAACAGGCTCAAGGGCTTAATCAATCAATCAATTCAATCAATCAATTTTTTTATATAGCGCCAAATCACAACAAACAGTTGCCCCAAGGCGCTTTATATTGTAAGGCAAGGCCATACAATAATTATGTAAAACCCCAACGGTCAAAACGACCCCCTGTGAGCAAGCACTTGGCTACAGTGGGAAGGAAAAACTCCCTTTTAACAGGAAGAAACCTCCAGCAGAACCAGGCTCAGGGAGGGGCAGTCTTCTGCTGGGACTGGTTGGGGCTGAGGCAGAGAACCAGGAAAAAGACATGCTGTGGAGGGGAGCAGAGATCGATCACTAATGATTAAATGCAGAGTGGTGCATACAGAGCAAAAAGAGAAAGAAACAGTGCATCATGGGAACCCCCCAGCAGTCTACGTCTATAGCAGCATAACTAAGGGATGGTTCAGGGTCACCTGATCCAGCCCTAACTATAAGCTTAGCAAAAAGGAAAGTTTTAAGCCTAATCTTAAAAGTAGAGAGGGTGTCTGTCTCCCTGATCTGAATTGGGAGCTGGTTCCACAGGAGAGGAGCCTGAAAGCTGAAGGCTCTGCCTCCCATTCTACTCTTACAAACCCTAGGAACTACAAGTAAGCCTGCAGTCTGAGAGTGAAGCGCTCTATTGGGGTGATATGGTACTACGAGGTCCCTAAGATAAGATGGGACCTGATTATTCAAAACCTTATAAGTAAGAAGAAGAACTTTAAATTCTATTCTAGAATTAACAGGAAGCCAATGAAGAGAGGCCAATATGGGTGAGATATGCTCTCTCCTTCTAGTCCCCGTCAGTACTCTAGCTGCAGCATTTTGAATTAACTGAAGGCTTTTTAGGGAACTTTTAGGACAACCTGATAATAATGAATTACAATAGTCCAGCTTAGAGGAAATAAATGCATGAATTAGTTTTTCAGCATCACTCTGAGACAAGACCTTTCTGATTTTAGAGATATTGCGTAAATGCAAAAAAGCAGTCCTACATATTTGTTTAATATGCGCTTTGAATGACATATCCTGATCAAAAATGACTCCACGATTTCTCACAGTATTACTAGAGGTCAGGGTAATGCCATCCAGAGTAAGGATCTGGTTAGACACCATGTTTCTAAGATTTGTGGGGCCAAGTACAATAACCTCAGTTTTATCTGAGTTTAAAAGCAGAAATTAGAGGTCATCCATGTCTTTATGTCTGTAAGACAATCCTGCAGTTTAGCTAATTGGTGTGTGTCGTCTGGCTTCATGGATAGATAAAGCTGGGTATCATCTGCGTAACAATGAAAATTTAAGCAATACCGTCTAATAATACTGCCTAAGGGAAGCATATATAAAGTGAATAAAATTGGTCCTAGCACAGAACCTTGTGGAACTCCATAATTAACTTTAGTCTGTGAAGAAGATTCCCCATTTACATGAACAAATTGTAATCTATTAGACAAATATGATTCAAACCACCGCAGCGCAGTGCCTTTAATACCTATGGCATGCTCTAATCTCTGTAATAAAATTTTATGGTCAACAGTATCAAAAGCAGCACTGAGGTCTAACAGAACAAGCACAGAGATGAGTCCACTGTCCGAGGCCATAAGAAGATCATTTGTAACCTTCACTAATGCTGTTTCTGTACTATGATGAATTCTAAAACCTGACTGAAACTCTTCAAATAGACCATTCCTCTGCAGATGATCAGTTAGCTGTTTTACAACTACCCTTTCAAGAATTTTTGAGAGAAAAGGAAGGTTGGAGATTGGCCTATAATTAGCTAAGATAGCTGGGTCAAGTGATGGCTTTTTAAGTAATGGTTTAATTACTGCCACCTTAAAAGCCTGTGGTACATAGCCAACTAACAAAGATAGATTGATCATATTTAAGATCAAAGCATTAAATAATGGTAGGGCTTCCTTGAGCAGCCTAGTAGGAATGGGGTCTAATAAACATGTTGATGGTTTGGATGAAGTAACTAATGAAAATAACTCAGACAGAACAATCGGAGAGAAAGAGTCTAACCAAATACCGGCATCACTGAAAGCAGCCAAAGATAACGATACGTCTTTGGGATGGTTATGAGTAATTTTTTCTCTAATAGTTAAAATTTTATTAGCAAAGAAAGTCATGAAGTCATTACTAGTTAAAGTTAATGGAATACTCAGCTCAATAGAGCTCTGACTCTTTGTCAGCCTGGCTACAGTGCTGAAAAGAAACCTGGGGTTGTTCTTATTTCTTCAATTAGTGATGAGTACAAAGATGTCCTAGCTTTACGGAGGGCTTTTTTATAGAGCAACAGACTCTTTTTCCAGGCTAAGTGAAGATCTTCTAAATTAGTGAGACGCCATTTCCTCTCCAACTTACGGGTTATCTGCTTTAAGCTACGAGTTTGTGAGTTATACCACGGAGTCAGGCACTTCTGATTTAAAGCTCTCTTTTTTAGAGGAGCTACAGCATCCAAAG
Organism: Thalassophryne amazonica; assembly: GCF_902500255.1. Taxonomy (NCBI): domain Eukaryota; kingdom Metazoa; phylum Chordata; class Actinopteri; order Batrachoidiformes; family Batrachoididae; genus Thalassophryne; species Thalassophryne amazonica. Next base: position 98,909,152 of record NC_047115.1, on the reverse strand, counting down.
TTGTCTTCAATGAGGATGTAAAACTATTGACGAGATACTCTATCTCACTTACAGAGTTTAGGTAGCTACTCTGCACTGTGTTGGTATATGGCATTAGAGAACATAAAGAAGGAATCATATCCTTAAACCTAGTTGCAGCGCTTTCTGAAAGACTTCTAGTGTAATGAAACTTATTCCCCACTGCTGGGTAGTCCATCAGGGTAAATGTAAATGTTATTAAGAAATGATCAGACAGAAGGGAGTTTTCAGGGAATACTGTTAAGTCTTCTATTTCCATACCATAAGTCAGAACAAGATCTAAGATATGATTAAAGTGGCGGGTGGACTCATTTACTTTTTGAGCAAAGCCAATAGAGTCTAATAATAGATTAAATGCAGTGTTGAGGCTGTCATTCTCAGCATCTGTGTGGATGTTAAAATCGCCCACTATAATTATCTTATCTGAGCTAAGCACTAAGTCAGACAAAAGGTCTGAAAATTCACAGAGAAACTCACAGTAACGACCAGGTGGACGATAGATAATAACAAATAAAACTGGTTTTTGGGACTTCCAATTTGGATGGACAAGACTAAGAGTCAAGCTTTCAAATGAATTAAAGCTCTGTCTGGGTTTTTGATTAATTAATAAGCTGGAATGGAAGATTGCTGCTAATCCTCCGCCCCGGCCCGTGCTACGAGCATTCTGACAGTTAGTGTGACTCGGGGGTGTTGACTCATTTAAACTAACATATTCATCCTGCTGTAACCAGGTTTCCGTAAGGCAGAATAAATCAATATGTTGATGAATTATTATATCATTTACCAACAGGGACTTAGAAGAGAGAGACCTAATGTTTAATAGACCACATTTAACTGTTTTAGTCTGTGGTGCAGTTGAAGGTGCTATATTATTTTTCTTTTTGAATTTTTATGCTTAAATAGATTTTTGCTGGTTATTGGTAGTCTGGGAGCAGGCACCGTCTCTACGGGGATGGGGTAATGAGGGGATGGCAGGGGGAGAGAAGCTGCAGAGAGGTGTGTAAGACTACAACTCTGCTTCCTGGTCCCAACCCTGGATAGTCACGGTTTGGAGGATTTAAGAAAATTGGCCAAATTTCTAGAAATGAGAGCTGCTCCATCCAAAGTGGGATGGATGCCGTCTCTCCTAACAAGACCAGGTTTTCCCCAGAAGCTTTGCCAATTATCTATGAAGCCCACCTCATTTTCTGGACACCACTCAGACAGCCAGCAATTCAAGGAGAACATGCGGCTAAACATGTCACTCCCGGTCTGATTGGGGAGGGGCCCAGAGAAAACTACAGAGTCCGACATTGTTTTTGCAAAGTTACACACCGATTTAATGTTAATTTTAGTGACCTCCGATTGGCGTAACCAGGTGTCATTACTGCCGACGTGAATTACAATCTTACCAAATTTACGCTTAGCCTTAGCCAGCAGTTTCAAATTTCCTTCAATGTCGCCTGCTCTGGCCCCCGGAAGACAATTGACTATGGTTGCTGGTGTCGCTAACTTCACATTTCGCAAAACAGAGTCGCCAATAACCAGAGTTTGATCCTCGGCGGGTGTGTTGCCGAGTGGGGAAAAACGGTTAGAGATGTGAACGGGTTGGCGGTGTACACGGGGCTTCTGTTTAGGGCTACGCTTCCTCCTCACAGTCACCCAGTCGGCTTGCTTTCCCGGCTGCTCGGGATCTGCCAGGGGGTAACTAACGGCGGCTAAGCTACCTTGGTCCGCACCGACTACAGGGGCCTGGCTAGCTGTAGAATTTTCCACGGTGCGGAGCCGAGTCTCCAATTCGCCCAGCCTGGCCTCCAAAGCTACAAATAAGCTACACTTATTACAAGTACCATTACTGCTAAAGGAGGCCGAGGAATAACTAAACATTTCACACCCAGAGCAGAAAAGTGCGGGAGAGACAGGAGGAGCCGCCATGCTAAATCGGCTAAGAGCTAGTAGCTACGCTAAGCTAGCGGATTCCTAAAAACACGCAAAGTGAATAATGTGTAAATAATTTAGAGGTGATTCAGCAGAAGGAGTGCTTTAGTTAAGGCACGTAAAGATTACACTGGGAAACAAATCGTAATCTAGATAACTAGATCAATCTAACTGCGCAGATTAAACAGCTAACAGATATAGAAAAACACCGCTGTGCTCCGGAACAGGAAGTGATACAATACCGCAGTGAGAGCCAACCACCAGTAGAGGGGTTAATAATAATAATAAGCTTTTATTTCTCTGTGGAGACTTTAATAGACATTTCCTGAATCCTCATGGTCAGTTACAAATAACAGAATTCATAATCTCTGTGTTTTGCATGAGATTGTACCCAGTGATCACACATCCAACTAGGATAACTATGAATACATCGACACTTATCAACAATATATTAACAAATGCTACTGCAGGGAACATAACAGGTGGACGACTCATTAGTGACGTCAGTGATCATTTGCCGATTTTCGTAGCTTTCAAATCATAAGTTGATAAAAATGATCAAAAGGAAACCGCAAATCTCAAGACTACTGAGAACTTCAGAAGGGACTTAATACATCAAGATTGGTGTGATATTTGTAGTGAGGATATTGACAAATCAAATCAAAATCAAATCAAATCAAATTTGATATTGACAAATCATATGAATAATTTATTTCCATTATTTCCAACTTGTATGACAAACATTGCCCGTTTGTGCCAAGAACTGGAAATATGCAAAACCTGATAAACCCTGGATTACAAAGGGACAACCAGAATGCATGTAAAATGAACTTGTTTTGTACAAGCAGTTTATAAAATTCTGAACAAAAGAAGCTGAAAGAAAATATAAGACATCTAAAAACAAATTAACGAACATTATACAATCATGTAAGAAACTGGGGTTTATTGGAAAAAAATAAAACCAAAATTAAAGGCACCTGGAAAATTTAAAAAGAAATCATAAAAAAAAAAGTTTTTAAAGATTATCCATCTTATTTTTATACAGGTTCTGACAAAACCGTAAAAGAAAATCATTTCAATGATTATTTTGTTAATGTGAGTAAAAACATATCAAATTCAATTGTATCCTCAAAAATGTGCTCTTTGGACAACAGCAGAACAATTAATACAACTCTGGATTCAATGTATATTAAAGAAACATATGAAAATGAAATTATTAACATAGTTCACTGCAAAAATTGTCCCTCTCAAAATAAGCCAAAAAAAATCCAAAATCTAGCCAAACTGTCTTGTATTAAGCAAAAAAATGTGCCAATGTGGTAAGAAAAATGTGCTTAGAATTCTCAAACCAGCAAAATGTCTAGGCACTGAATAATCCAAATGTGCCTTAAAACTAGACAGAATTCTTATTTTAAGAATAGCTTCTCTCTTAAAATAAGGAAGACAATCTTGTTCCTTTTGTTGTGTGGGCCGCTGAAGAGGAGGTACTGCTGGCCCACCACCACCAGAGGGCACCCTGCCTGGAGTGCGGGCTCCAGGCACCAGAGGGCGCTGCCGCCTCACAGGAGCAGCCGGGGTGACAGCTGACACTCATCACCCATGACAGCTGTCACCACTCATCGGATCAGCATCGGTATATCAGCAAGACGTCATCTCCACCTCTTTGCCGAGATATCGTTCTACCTGGAAGGTAACGTACCTCAGCTGACTGTTTGACAGTATTCTTTTGTGACTTTGTGCGTTTGTATTGTGGACTACTTTTCCAACGAGAGGTGGAGGTAGCTTTCCTGCCGTACGGATTCCTGGGTGCAAACGCGCCCTCATTTAATTGCTTTTTGTTCCTCGCCAGCAGTACCAGGTCCGACACGCGGAGGCAGTGGCCACCTGGGAGTTTGGGACTTGGCGGCTCCAGTATTCCCGGGGTCTGGTGGCGGAGAAAATCGTGTGGTTCCGGTTCTGCTTTGGACAGGCGTCTCCTATCTTCGAGCCTGCCCACACGACACCTTTGTGAATTGACTCTTGTCTATTGTTGTAATCTGTTGTATTTGTTGTGCACATTCACAACAGTAAAGTATTGTTATTTGACCTATTCCATTGTCCGTTCATTTGCGCCCCCTGTTGTGGGTCCGTGTACCTACACTTTCCCAACACCTTTGCTTGGATGATTTGAAATCCATTGGCTTTCCTTGTTGCTGGTTAAATACAGCTTGATATGAGCTGGAAAAACTTAAGAAAAAGTGAGATACATTTTCCCAAATAAGACATTTGTTCTTGTGTAAAAACGCTTGACAAGATTATTTTTCTATTTAGACAAAAATTAAGCCAAATTTTCTTTAAACAAGTCTTTTTTTACTTTCTTAGATGTCAGTTTTTGCAGTGTTCATAAGCTAAAAGGGGAAAAAAATCAACTGACAGTGACAACCTTGATATGTTTTTAATAAAAATATTACTGATTGTATTGTTAAACCCTTGACTTATATGTGTAATTTGTCATTGATGACCGGGAAATTTCCTTTCAAAATGAAAATGGCTAAGGTGATACCACGATTCAAATTTGGTTTGAAAAGACAAACATGTCGTTTCAAACTACAGGCCAATCTCATTGTTACCACAGTTTTCAAAAATTCTGGAAAAGATTTTTGTAAAGGGGTTGAACGATTTCATAACTAAACATCACATACTCGGTGTAGAGCAGTATGGTTTTAGAAAAAAATCATACTACTTCACTGGCTTTAACTGACTTTGTTGAACAAGTTACAAATGCAACAGAGAAGAAGAAATACACTGTAGGAGTTTTGTTTGATTTGCAGAAAGCATTTAATACCACAGATCACACTTTACTATTGGGCAAATTGCAGAAGTACGGTATTAGAGGACTGGGCCTTGATTGGATAGCTAGCTATTTACACAACAGGTATCAGTGTGTCCATTTTGGGGGGACAATTTCTGAATTTTTGAGGATTACATGTGGGGTGCCCCAGGGTTCAGTCCTTGGGCCGTTACTCTTTCTGTTGTATATTAATGATATAGGTTAGGTTTCCATGTCTGTGAGATGTATTTTGTTTGCTGATGATACGACTGTGTTTGGTAGTGGAGATCATTTGGGACAGCTCCTGGACATGATGGAGAGGGAACTGCAAAAATTTAAACATTGGTTTGATTTAAATAAATTATTGCTTCATTTGGGTAAAACCAAATGTATTATATTTGGAGTTAAGCCCACGAACTTAAGTAGAAACTTATTATTGAATGATGCTGAAACTGAAATAGTAACCATAACCAAGTTTCTTGGAGTTTTTATCCATGATAAATTAAGTTGGAAAACTCATATAAATGATGTTAAATCCAAAATATCAGAAGTTATTGTGATTCTGTATAAAGCACAATACTTCCTCTCCCAGCATTCATTGGTTATGCTGCATCATTCATTGCTTGTCCCACACATGACCTACTGGATTGAGGTATGGGGGGTTATAAGCTTTTGCGTTAGCTGACACCCTTTCAGATGCACAAAACTGGGAAACTGCTCATGAGTTTTTGTTTTCTTTTGTTTTATGAGCGATTCTTTTGTTAAGTATGTGTATGTGCGCGCCAAATAAAAATTCATTCATTCATTCAAACAGCCATTTAAATAATATTATTTTAATTAGGACTCCGATTTAGAGGTTTGAAAACGGTTGTATTGTATTTCCTAGCCCCCAAAATGTCATTTTAGACCCCAGGATTGTCCATCTATCTGCCCTTATTGTAGAATTATGGATATTTTGATCATTTCGGTGACCATTTTGAAATATGTTAATTAGGGCCTTGTCTTAGAGATTTAAAAATGATTTAATTGTATTCTACGGCCACAAAAATGTCAATTTAGACCCCAAGACTGTCATTCTAAGTGTATTAAGGGCAAAGTTATAGCATTTTTATTGTTATGGCGGCCATTTTTTATACAGTGGGGAAAATAAGTATTTGACCCACTGTCAGTTTTGCAGGTTTTCCCACCTACAAAGAATGTAGAGGTCTGTAATTTTTATCGTAGGTACACTTCAACTGTGAGAGACAGAATCTAAAAAATAATCCAGAAAATCACATTGTATGATTTTTAAATAATTTATTTGTATGTTACTGCTGCAAATAAGTATTTGAACACCTACCAACCAGCAAGAATTCTCTCTCACAGACCTGTTAATTATTCTTTAAGAAGCCCTCTTATTCTGCACTCTTTACCTGTATTAATTGCACCTGTTTGAACTTGTTACCTGTATAAAAGACACCTGTTCACACGCTCAATCAATCACACTCCAACCTGTCCACCATAGCCAAGACCAAAGAGCTGTCTAAGGACACCAGGGACAAAACTGTAGACCTGCACAAGGCTGGGATGGACTACAGGACAACAGGCAAGCAGCTTGGTAGAAGACAACAACTGTTATGATTATTTATTAGAAAGTGGAAGAAACACAAGAAGACTGTCAATCTCCCTCAGTCTGGGATTCCATGCAAGATCTCACTTTGTGGGGTAAGGATGATTCTGAGAAAGCTCAGAACTACACAGGAGGACCTGGTCAATGACCTGAAGAGAGCTGGGACCACAGTCACAAAGATTACATTAGTAACACATGATGCTGTCATGGTTTAAAATCCTGCAGGGCAGCAAGGTCCCCCTGCTCAAGCCAGCACATGTCCAGGCCCGTTTGAAGTTCACCAGTGACCATCTGGATGATCCAGAGGAGGCATGGGAGAAGGTCATGTGGTCAGATGAGACCAGAATAGAGCTTTTTGGAACTCAACTCCACTTACCATGTTTAGAAGATGAGAACAACCCCAAGAAAACCATCCCAACCGTGAAGCATGGGGGTGGAAACATCATACTCTGGGGGTGCTGTTCTGCAAAGGGGACAGGACGACTGCACCGTATTGAAGGGAGGACGGATGGGGTCATGTATTGTGAGATTTTGGCAAACAACCTCCTTCCCTCAGTAAGAGCATTGAAGATGGGTCATGGCTGGGTCTTCAGCATGACAATGACCCCAAACACACAGCCAGGGCAACTAAGGAGGGGCTCCGTAAGAAGCATTTCAAGGTCCTGGAGTGACCTGGCCAGTCTACAGACCTGAACTCAATAGAAAATCTTTGGAGGGAGCTGAAACTCCAAACCTGAAAGATTTGGAGGAGATCTGTATGGAGGAGTGGACCAAAATCCCTGCTGCAGTGTGTGAAAACCTGGTCAAGAACTACAGGAAACGTCTGACCTCTGTAATGGCAGACAAATGTTTCTGTACCAATTGTTAAGCTCTGTTTTTCTAAGGGGTCAAATACTTATTTTATGCAATAAAATGCAAATTAATGATTTAAAAATCATACAATGTGATTTTCTGGATTATTTTTTAGATTCTGTCTCTCACAGTTGAAGTGAACCTACGATAAAAATTACAGACCTCTCCATTCTTTGTAGGTGGGAAAACCTGCAAAACTGACATGGGGTCAAATACTTATTTCCTCCACTGTATGTGCAAATTTACCACTTGGATTTTAGGAGACTCTTAGTCTGTCATTTTGTAGACCGTTCTGCACTCATGGTGAAAAAACAAATTCTGTTGCAATTAGTGGTGGGTCATATATTTTTAATGGACTATAAACAGAGCCTGAAGATCAGCCTGTGATTGGTCAGTTATATGTTAGCTACCTGTCTTTGTGAAATCATTTTCACAAACTCGGCAGTGAAGAAAAACTAAGTTCATTTTTTCGAAGTTCTACGAAATTAGCCAGTCAAATATTTAACATCCATCAGAGCGTTTTCAGAAAATCATCATCAAGTGAATCTTGATGGCATCAGTCCAACAGACTTTGGTCCAAAGGATGAAGAACGCCGCGTCAGTGACACGGCGAACGTGATGCCGCGTCAGTGACAGCTGTGCGACTGCTCTGCAGTCAGCTCATTTAACCAGAGACGGAGATGAAACATCAGGAAAAGAATAAATATCTACAACCCCAATTCCAGTCAATTTGGAACGTTGTGTAAAATGTAAATAAAAACAGAATACAATGATTTGCAAATCCTCTTCAACCTATATTCAGTTGAATACACACATGCACATGTGCACGCACACCTACAGACAATTTCAGTTTCCAATTCACCTAAGCTGCATGTCTTTGGATGTGGGAGGAAGCCAGAGCACCCACAGGGAACCGATGCAAATCGAGAACATGCAAACTCCACACCGAAAGGCCACAGATGGGAAAAGTTCCCATAACCTTCTTGCTGTGAGGCAACAGTGCTAATCACTAATCCACCGTTCTGCCTTAAAATGTATACACGTAATCAAATTCTTGTATCTCATCAGGCGGTTGCAAAGATCTCAATGAAAACATTCAAGACTATACAGAAAAACGGGTTCACAAACTGCTCATGTTTCTGTTTAAGACAATTTCCAAGACTGTGAGCCATATCAGTTCACAGGTTCCTTTGTTGTACCCCAGTTAATTTAACTTTGTGATATCACAGAAAGTATTTTTTTTTTTCTCTTGCTCTGCCGTTGTGCCATCCTGAATGATCACAAAGGGGATTAAAGGACATTTAACATCACACCACAGCCATCATTCAGAATGTAACAGATCAAAAATGGACTTACATTTTTTGAAAAAGTGGAAAACAGGGGTTTTTATTTTCTTTTCTTTCTGTCACTTGTTTACTGTATCTACTCTGTAAGTCCTAATACACCAGACTCTGAACTTGTATGAAAAATAGATCATAGCAGGAGTTAAAACATAACTTCTTGCATGTAGCATCTTTATATGTGCAATATCCTGTGTCTTTAATTTATTTATTACGTCCACCAAGGACGAAATAAAATCATCAGTGTTTATTTATTTGTCTGTCTTTCTGTTAGCAGGATTACGTCAAAACTACCACCTGGATTTTGACTCAGTTAAATTTTGCAGGTGATCCGAATTCTGGATGAAGATTTCACTTTATCTAGGCTTTGAAGGATTACATCCAAAAAAAAAAAAAAAAAAAAAAAAAAAAAAAAGGGGGGGGGGGAGTTAGGGTTCTCACCAAATTTGCACCACAGTTAGATATTAGGGCAGGGAAGACCGCTGAATTGTGGTAGTGATTCAGATCCAGATTGACGGACATCGGAAATCTCAGATTGCTCTTGCTGCATGTTGTCTATATATAGACACAGAGGCAGTTATTGATAGTTTTTATTTTTCAAAACCCTATTTATCACTATCACACACCTTGGACTTTTATTCTGTGTTTTTATCTAATTGTGCAGTGCATCAATATTTCATTCAGTGACAGCATCTGTGATTTTTTTTTTACTGAATGAAAATAAAAGCAAGTCAAAGACTATGGTTGCTTTACAGTGCTAAATAAATAAAGTTGGATGGGTTGGTTGTTTACAACCCCAATTCCAATGAAGTTGGGACGTTGTGTTAAATGTAAATAAAAACAGAATACAATATTTTCAAATCCTCTTCAACCTATATTCAATTGAATACACCACAAAGACAAGATATTTATTGTTCAAACTGATAAACTTTATTGTTTTTGTCCAAATATTTGCTCATTTTGAAATGGATGCCTGCAACACGTTTCAAAAAAGTTTGGACAGGGCAACAAAAGACTGGGAAAGTTGATGAATGCTCAAAGAACATCTGTTTGGAAGATTCCACAGGTGAACAGGTTAATTGGAAACACATGAGTGTCATGATTGGGTATAAAAGGAGCATCCCAAAAAGTCTCAGCCATTCACATGCAAAGATGGGGTAAGGATCACCACTTTGTGAACAACTGCGTGAAAAAATAGTCCAACAATTTAAGAATAATGTTTCTCAACGTTCAGTTACAAGGAATTTAGGGATTCCATCATCTACAGTCCATAATATAATCAGAAGATTCAGAGAATTTGGAGAACTTTCTACACGTAAGCGGCAAGGTTGAAAATCAACATTGAATGCCCGTGACCTTTGACCCCTCAGGCGGCACTGCATTAAAAACTGACATCATTGTGTAAAGGATCTTATCGCGTGGGCTCAGGAACACTTCAGAAAACCATTGTCAGTTAACACAGTTCGTCACTACATCTACAAGTTAAAACTCTACCATGCAAAGTGAAAGTCAAACATCAACAACATCCAGAAACGCCGCCACCTTCTCTGGGCCCGAGCTCATTTGAAATGGACAGACGCAAAGTGGAAAAGTGTGCTGTGGTCTGATGAGTCCACATTTCAAATTGTTTCTGGAAATTATGGACATCGTGTCCTTTGGAAAAAGACCATCCAGATTGTTACCAGTGCAAAGTTCAAAAGCCAGCATCTGTGATGGTATGGGGGTGTGTTAGTGCCCATGGCATGGACAACTTACACATCTGTGATGGTATGGGGGTGTGTTAGTGCCCATGGGATGGACAACTTACACATCTGTGATGGTATGGGGGTGTGTTAGTGTCCATGGCATGGACAACTTACACATCTGTGATGGTATGGGGGTGTGTTAGTGCCCGTGGCATGGACAACTTACACATCTGTGATGGTATGGGGGTGTGTTAGTGCCCGTGGCATGGACAACTTACACATCTGTGATGGTATGGGGGTGTGTTAGTGCCCGTGGCATGGACAACTTACACATCTGTGATGGTATGGGGGTGTGTTAGTGCCCGTGGCATGGACAACTTACACATGTGTGATGGTATGGGGGTGTGTTAGTGCCCGTGGCATGGACAACTTACACATGTGTGATGGTATGGGGGTGTGTTAGTGCCCGTGGCATGGACAACTTACACGTGTGATGGTATGGGGGTGTGTTAGTGCCCGTGGCATGGACAACTTACACATCTGTGATGGTATGGGGGTGTGTTAGTGCCCATGGCATGGACAACTTACACATCTGTGATGGTATGGGGGTGTGTTAGTGCCCGTGGCATGGACAACTTACACATCTGTGATGGTATGGGGGTGTGTTAGTGCCCATGGCATGGACAACTTACACATCTGTGATAGTATGGGGGTGTGTTAGTGCCCGTGGCATGGACAACTTACACATGTGTGATGGTATGGGGGTGTGTTAGTGCCCGTGGCATGGACAACTTACACATCTGTGATGGTATGGGGGTGTGTTAGTGCCCATGGCATGGACAACTTACACATGTGTGATGGTATGGGGGTGTGTTAGTGCCCATGGCATGGACAACTTACACATCTGTGATGGCACCATCAGTGCTGAAAGGTACATCCAGGTTTTGGAGCAACACATGCTGCCATCCAAGCAACGTCTTTTTCAGGGACGTCCCTGCTTATTTCAGCAAGACAATGCCAAGCCACATTCTGCACGTGTTACAACAGTGTGGCTTCGTAGTAAAAGAGTGCGGGTACTAGACTGGCCTGCCTGCAGTCCAGACCTGTCGCCCATTAAAAATGTGTGGTGCATTATGAAGCGCAAAATACGACAACGGAGACCCCGGACTGTTGAACAACTGAAGTCGTACATCAAACAAGAATGGGAAAGAATTCCACCTACAAAGCTTCAACAATTAGTGTCCTCAGTTCCCAAACGCTTATTGAGTGTTGTTAGAAGGAAAGGTGATGTAACACAGTGGTAAACATACCACTGTCCCAGCTTTTTGAAACGTGTTTCAGGCATCCATTTCAAAATGAGCAAATATTTGCACAAAAACAATAAAGTTTATCAGTTTGAACATTAAATATCTTGTCTTTGTGGTGTATTCAATTGAATATAGGTTGAAGAGGATTTGAAAATCATTGAATTCTGTTTTTATATACATTTTACACAACGTCCCAACTTCATTGGAATTGGGGTTGTGACTGAATTATTCTGATGGCGGATTCTCTTCCCTTTAATAATTACAGCGTGTCTGAAACACTGTACAAACACTGTACTTCCCACAATTCATTGGGTTTGATACATGGTGCAGTTACATTATTCTGCCACTAGGTGGTGCCATATACATGTAAAGTGGCACCACCTGGTCATCCGCAGTTTCCAAGAATGGAACCTCAGTCATGTTCCAAAGTTTGCTAAATAAATGTAGTGAGTTTGTGAGAGTAAGAAGTCAGTGTGTGCTCCCTGACTGACAGACTGACACGTGGACTAACTCTTAAGGCTCGTTGTTGGCTCTTTGTTTACTTTGGTTGTTACTGACGCCTGGTGAAAATTTCATGTCACATTTAGAAATATATTTACTGGGAAACATGGTGACGTGTTCAATGCTTATTTTACATGCTGTGTGTGTATAAGTGTGGAAGGTTCCAGGTTCAAACCCTCACCCCATACATTTTTCCATGTAACGTGGAGGTGCATCAGGCAGGGCATAAGGTGTAAATCACTTGCCAATTCAAATTGCAGATCCACCTCGGATGTGCTGTGGCGACCCTGAGTGAAAACAAGGGAGCAGCCGAAGGGTCTTACTTTATATATCTATATATATATATATATATATATATATATATATATATATATAGATATACAGATAGAGATAGATAGATAGATAGATATACAGATAGAGATAGATAGATAGATAGATATACAGATAGATAGATAGATAGATAGATAGATAGATAGATAGATAGATAGATAGATAGATAGATAGATAGATAGATAGATAGATAGATAGATAGATAGATAGATAGATAGATAGATAGATAGATAGATAGATAGATAGATAGATAGATAGATAGATAGATAGATAGATAGATAGATAGATAGATAGATAGATAGATAGATAGATAGATAGATAGATAGATAGATAGATAGATAGATAGATAGATAGATAGATAGATAGATAGATAGATAGATAGATAGATAGATAGATAGATAGATAGATAGATAGATAGATAGATAGATAGATAGATAGATAGATAGATAGATAGATAGATAGATAGATAGATAGATAGATAGATAGATAGATAGATAGATAGATAGATAGATAGATAGATAGATAGATAGATAGATAGATAGATAGATAGATAGATAGATAGATAGATAGATAGATAGATAGATAGATAGATAGATAGATAGATAGATAGATAGATAGATAGATAGATAGATAGATAGATAGATAGATATATTGTTTTGACGTCCATGTTACTCGGCTGGTAAATAAAGAGTGTCACAGGTGTGTGGACATTTTGTGGGTCCCACCCTGAACCCCGTGTTCACGTGGTCCAGATGTGCGTGTGCCTCAGACTTCTGCATTTTTCTGCACATCCACAGTTTACAGATTAACTTCAAGTTGTTCTCCTGCGTGAGGAATAAAGCAGCAGCCTCGTTAATGTTTCCTGGAGCTCAACATGTGAACACCTCCTACTTTTCTTACAAGAACAACTTGCTGTAAAAACCACCATCACTGCATCTCAAACTGTAGCAGAGGTTTTCAGCTGAAAACAGATGGACAGGGACATACCGCGGGCTGAGACGGAGGTCCCACAGACGAATGAATGTATCATAGCCACAACTGCAGAGGTGAAAAGGTGATTCGAACACCATGTCCAAAATCCCTGCTCCACGACGGAACTCGGAACCCAGACAGCAAACACACTCCAACCTGCAGGAGAAGAAAAGAAAGAAAACACTGGGGAGGCTGGAGACACTTATGTGGGTGGTATCAAGTCAATCCTGTGGGTAGACTAAAGAAAACCTCACAGCAATGATTAAATCAGATTTACATGTAGAATTCTACTTTTGATTGAAGTGCTTGAGGGCCGACACACAGGTGAGATCTGACGACTGGATCCAGAGTGGCTGACGTCTTCCCGGTGAATTCTGGTGTTCATCAGGGAAGTGTTCTGGCTCAGACTCTGTGCAATGCTGATATGGACTGGGTGTCGGGTTAGGGTTGGATCCCCTGACTGTCGTATTTGAGAATCTAAGTGAGAATTCCAAGATCCATAAGACTCAGGTCCAGGCTTTTGATGACTTTGTGGACTCGGCCATCAGGAGTGTATTTGTGTGTGATGAAAGTGTTGAACTTGTAGAGACTCATTCATCTCAGCAGTGACATCTAACGAGCCAGAATCATCACTGAAGCTGACAGTGGAGCTGCAGTCAGACATTATTCTCTGGCTGGTGATTGCATGTGATTGGTGCATGAGGACTTCTTTGGTGGTGTGAATTTTACACATTTAATCTTGGAAATCATTCTACAAGTGGATGCATGCCCTGTTCAGTTTTTTTGTTGTTCTCCTCAGCGGAGCTGGTAAGCTTTATTTTTATTTTATTTTGAGTGAGTCTGTCTGAGTTTGGATCTTTTCAGACTGTCTGATCACACAGATGTTTTTTATTTTTTTTTATTTTTCACAGCTATATTAATGACAACAATTATAAGCATGCACAAAGCTGAGCGTCTAGCAGAAACAGTTTTTAACAGGCTGCGTTCATGGTGGATATGTACGTGCACTAAGTTTTCTCACAGTGGAGAACGGCTTCTGCTTTTACTGTGACTGCATCAAAATTAATACCCCCATCACACATACATTGATTGAGGCTGAATGGCATCAGAATGACACATCCGGCTACAATCAGGAAGTACTGAGGTGCAGTCTGAAGGTCAACGGACGGCAGTCTCTGTTCAATCTATATATTTGGTCCCATTCGCTCAGCTGTCCCAAGTGTGTTGCACATCTTTAAAACACTCTTGGTGCTGTTGAGATGGGACACACATCTGACAGCGGTCTATGTGCAGTTTGTGCACCATCTGATCTCAATCTACATATTCACCATAACAGCATTTGAAATGATCTGATCGCAGTTGACTGAGCTCTGAGATGGATCGGTCACAGCAAAGCCTGCCGGCATGTTGTGCCGCAGATGTCCACCTCCACTGGACCCCGGACAGGGAGGGCAAAGGAAATGTTATGTAATAACATGTATGTTGCACACATTCATCATGTGTAGTGAGTGTGAACAATCAAACCCAAAGTTCCGTGTGCCGCTGCTGTCGTGGGCTCATGTGCAGTAACGCGTCTTCACACGCGTCAGAGCTGAATGGATCTCACCACTTGATCACCATCTAAACTCTGTAGGAGGTGTGACATGGAACTGTATCGCCAGGCCATGACAACATTATTAAACATCAAACTCACCTCCAGCAACGGAACCACAATCATTTCACAGCGCAGAGCGCACAGGATCCAGGAACCACAGCCTGTGGTGAAAAGCCTCTCACCCGGCTGCTTTGTGCTGCAAACATCCACGGCAAAAATAAATCCCATGTGATAATCCAACAGACATCACGTTGTACAGAGTTGTGTTGTGCTGCTGAAGTGAACAAAAAGACAAAAGGAATTAAAGTTCACTGGAAAAGCTGCATCTGACGCATGATGTGAAGCTTGGACCACTGCTAGCAAACTTTCAGCAAAGGAGTCCAGTGGCTGGCAGTGCAACGGCGCCCATACATAACGGCTCATTCAGCTGTTATGAACACACACACACACACACACTCACACACACACACACACTCACACGTGAGGTCAGTAACATTGGGAAGAGGGGGAGGGGCAAAGATGTGATTAATGAGTGAGTGAGTGGCCGCACTGATGCCGGCATGGACACATATGGTGTGAGTCCGGTCCATACGTTGGTTGTACTGCCATGTCCAGTACTGTCAGGTCCTGTGCAAAGGAAGGACACTGTGCTCAGTCCCACTCCATCCCGTTTTTGCCATCCAGACGTTTGGACATCGGGCAGTCTTCAGTGGCTTTTGTGGCCCTCTGACAGCAGTCCGTCATCTAAACTGTTGTCTAAATACACTTTGGATGCGATCGTGCAGGTGTGGACGAGGTGGTCTGGACGGGATCCACCCACAGTCTACATGCCTCTTTCCCTACCGACTGCCTCCGGCTTATGGCCATATTTGCCGTGTCGGGCTCGTTCCTGCACATTCTTGCTATGTGTGATGGGGGCTTAATAGTTTTCACTTACAAACAAGTCGTCATTACATAAGATAAGATAAGATAAAACTTTATTGTCCGTAAAACGGAAAATTGACTTACATTAGCTGGCAAAGCCCCAAGACATGAAAACACATAAAACATTCAACATAAAATAATTTTAAAACTAGTGTGTGGTCTGCAACAATGTGTTCATTTGGTGTCCCTCTGATTTAAAAGTGCGATGGAGTGTGGCACAAATGAGTTCTTGTATCTCTTCCTCCTGTAACGATGCACTCTAAAGGGCTTCCCAGAAGGAAGAAGCTCATATTCACGGTTCAGAACATGGGCTGAGTCTGTAGAGATTTTATCCGCAAGTCGTAAGGCTCGTTTCCTGCACAGCTCTGTGAATTTGTTGTCCACCGAGTGGCCCACAATTTTGGAGCAGATGTTAAGGATCCTCAGTATCCTGATCTTCAGCTGCACTGAGAGGCCACAGAACCACACAGAGCTGCCATACAGCAACACACACTGAATGGTAGCTGTGTAGAACACGTCCAGAATGATTGGACTGGCTCCAAAGGTTCGGAGTCTCCTTAGAAAGTATATTCTCCGCTGCAGCTTGTTGATAGTCTGTGTGAACACTCCAGGAGAGGGCGCTGTCCACATACACTCCTAGATATTTGAAAGAGTCAGACTGTTTGATGGTCTCCTGATGTATGACCACAGGAGCAGTGGTGAGTTGAGTTTGGCCAAAGATGACTTCCTCAGTCTTGGCTGAGTTTATAATGAGTGTGTTCTGGTCACACCACTCAACCAGGCTGTTGACACAGTCATGGTACAGACCTGGTTGTTCTTTTCCTGAGAGTAGTGCCACCAGTGCTGCGTCATCTGAAAATTTAATTAGATGATGGTTAAACTCTGACAGAGTTTAACCATCATCTACACCAATGACTGTGACATCTACACCAATGAACAGTCCAGGGGAACCGACACAGCCCTGGGGGAACGCTGCAGTTTGTACTGATCAGGGGAGAGTGTGTGTTGTTTATTTTGACCAGCTGTGAGGAAGGACTGATACCAGTGGATAAGGTAGGTGTTGACCCCGAGCAGATGCATTTTTGACAGTAAAGTTTTTTTGTTGTATTGAATGCAGGTGAGAAGTCCATAAAGAGAACTCTGGCATAGTTTTTATTTGATGCATCCAGATGTTTTGACACCAGCTGCATGAGAGTGGCCACTGCATCCTCTGTGTTTCTTTTCTGTTTGTATGTGAACTGACAGAGGTCTAATTTATTCTGAACTCACTGAGTCAGCAAAGGTGTGATGGTTTTCTCCAGTGACTTAATTCGGACTGAAGTTAATGCCATGGGTCGGAAGTCTCTACATTCTTTGGGACAGGTTTTCTTTGGAAGAGGTATTACATGTGATGTTCTGCAGGCTGTGGGGACAGTATGCGTGTCCAAATAAAGGATGCCATGCTACACAGCAAGCTCCTCACTAAAGCTCTTTAAAATGAAGGCACTGATGTTGTCTGGGCCGGAGGACTTAACGTGCATTCAGATGTTGAAATGTGTTGGTCACTTGTGACACTGAGATTACCACTGTGTCTTCAGGCTGTACTGGGACTGGGCTCAGAGCGTCCCTGCAGCTCTCCCCACTTCCAACATGACATCACACATGTAAACTTTGGAATTAATGTGTGGCACCGTTCTTAATGTTAGCAGCTACATTCCATTCAAGTGCGCTAGTATGTTTCCCTCAAAGTTATGTAAACACTGTTGGAAACATCTGGAAAAATGAGTACTCGTGAGTATTTTGTTTTCAGCAGTGTCCGTAGTTTTTGTTACGAATGCCGTATACTTTGAAACTGTTCATGGAAGTGCACAAACTAATCCTGGTCTATCATCAGATGGTCACTAACAGTCTAAATCTAAATGTCCTTCCATATGAATAGCTACCATCTATGAGGGATGACAGAAATTTTTGAGAATGTGTGAAGTTTTGACTCACTGGGTGCAATGTTGAGAAATGTTGGTTCCTCAGAATGCAAAAGGTGCAGAACCACGCCCTACTTTTTCAGTGTCAGGCCCAAAATGTCTCAATCACCCCTTGTACATGAACATATAGAGTTGGCATTGGGTCCCAGATGATGACATACTCCATAGTTGAGTGGTCAGGTTTTCTTTGTGTTTCTTTCTTTTTTTGTGGATCCTTCCTGTCCTTTTAAATTCATTTTATTAGTAACAGAACAGGTCTTGGTCTCAACTTTATCTAAATTCTGGGTCTGCTAGTGAAGCTTCAGGCTCGCGGTCAGCGATCACCTTAGTATTTTCTCTGCTTTCCCATGGATTTACTGCTGATGAATTATATCTTAGGTGTAGTTTTTCCCGCCGACTGATTCTGCTCTTTTTCTCTCTGTCCGAGGTACGGATAGTGAGATGGCTACTGAACACAGGGTGCCAGACTGAGATGCCATGCCTGAAGCTGGAACTGCACACTGCAGTCTGTGTTTGGAATGGATGTTGCTGTGGGAACAGGTCCACTGATGGCATGAGGACTGCTGGATGACCCCTGCCTTTATTGTAACCACCTGCATGGATGTCTCATCAAATACATATACTTTTGTTATTATGTCATGCTGTTTTGATTTCCTGTTTTCTCTTTCTTCAGCTTTGTAAAACTTTGTAAAAACCTTGGTCACCCCTTTGAGTCTGGTCTGGTCATCAGAGGGAGTTTTTCTTTACCACTGCTGCTCTGGGGGTTAGTAAGGTTAGACCTTACTTGTGTGAAGCAGCTTGAGGCAACTTTGTTGTGATTTGGCACAATATAAATGAAAATAAATTGAAATTCTGGCAGATTTGGAGGTGAGCCCAACCCACAAGATTTCAGAGTTCCCAGTTACCTGGGTTTTGAACCAGACAGCAACTTCAGATAAGAGTCAATGCAGGACAATGCAACATGTCACCTTGCTGTCAAGTCGAGTGGGAAGAGCCATTTTCACATATTGGGTAGTTGAGAGAAAGTTACCTCTTTACACTGAAGAATCAGCCCCAACAAATCCCTGACAATATATAACAGAGCTGAAAGTCAGCCATTTATTTCATGCTGCATTTCCTTCAGAAGAACTGTCCTGAGTTATCACACTGGATTGGCTTTAACCACGACACACTAGCTGCTGGTTTACAACTCCAGTTGTAACATTTGCATCCTAGGTGACTACAAATCAAAGAACAATAAAAATCAATAAAACTGTTTTTCTTTATCTGTCCACCATAATACCAAAACCATAAAATCCGTTTCACTTTACAAACAGGCAGCAGTGTTCCACATCAGACACACTGCTGGGCTGCGGCTCAATATGCACACACACTTATTATTATTATTTTTTCTTTAAGATTTAAACAGCCTCACTGGCTTTTGTTTCCTGTCTTACTGAATGGCTCTAACACTTACACCCTCAAACCAATAACCTCAGGTGATGATGGAATGTCCTGGTCCTACTGCAGGTCTCCTCGGTGGAGGAAACGGCACCCGTGGTCGCTCCTGTACTTGACTTGGTTGGCTTTTAAACGTGCCACACGGTTTCATGTTCCATTTTCCCAACATGCACTGACGGGAGTTGGAACAGTGCTGACACTGTTTAAGAACTGTATTAGTGAAGATGAAGAAACACACAAGTGTCAGCGTTTGAGGGTGAACATGGAGAATCCTGTGTGCGTATGATGAATGAGTGAGGTGCGTGGCGGGGACCACCGCTCCGAGCAGCGTGCTCTCCTGATCACAGCGTGTTCCCCTGATCACAGCGCTGTCCCACTTGGTCCTTTGAAACTTATTCTCCAATAATCAAGAGGCAATCTGCAGGGTGGATTATTGCAGAATAACTGTCTCTTTGTTGTTATTTAATACCCTGCATGACCGTGACTGTGTCCAACTCTCAGACATTTAATACCGGCCCCTTAGCAACCATTTAAAGAAAGCACCTGGCCTTAGTGACCAAGCAGCCCTCTTCTTCATCTCGTGGCCCCCTCACACACCCTGAAGCTAAAGCTGCAGGATGGGGCTTGTAATCCTTCAGCCTTACCCCAGTGGGCCTTCTTATTGGACCAGGGTTTGCCCAACAGGGGGCCTTATTGGCTGAGAGCTTTCTCATTGCTGGGGTCTCATGACTAAGACTGAGCCAATGGGAAGTCCATGATGTGGCTCTGTGAACGTCTGCGTGGCAGCAACGTTCCCACTAAAACCACGGGTCTGACTACCAACGGGACAGACGGCCATTCATTCATCAGTACCAATGATGTGTCCAGCTCACAGCGCTGCCAATCAGATCATCAAATCAATAAGCTCATCAGTGTCATGATCCGGCCCTTTGGGGCCATCTGTCATTAGTATGGACTCCTATCTACATTTGCATTCTGTGCCTTCTGTGTTTTATCCATGTCCCGTCATGTTCATGTTATCACTGGTTTTGTTTCTGTTATCCCTGTATTTGTTCACTCTTGGTCACTCAGTCACTCCAGTCTTAGTCTGATTCTGTTTATCACATTTCTTGTATTATGCTTTAGTCTCCGGTTTGGTTTTCTTTTTCCTTAGTTCTGTTTATCACATTTTTTAATTATGCTTTAGTCTCCGGTTCGGTTTTCTTTTTCCTTAGTTCTGTTTATCACATTTTTTAATTATGCTTTAGTCTCCGGTTCGGTTTTCTTTTTCCTTAGTTCTGTTTATCACATTTTTTATTATGCTTTAGTCACCGGTTCAGTTTTTTCTTTTTCCTTAGTTCTGTTTATCACATTTTTTAATTATGCTTTAGCCTCCGGTTCGGTTTTTTCTTTTTCCTTAGTTCTGTTTATCACATTTTTTTAATTATGCTTTAGCCTCCGGTTCGGTTTTCTTTTTCCTTAGTTCTGTTTATCACATTTTTTAATTATGCTTTAGTCTCCGGTTCGGTTTTCTTTTTCCTTAGTTCTGTTTATCACATTTTTATTATGCTTTAGTCACCGGTTCAGTTTTTTCTTTTTCCTTAGTTCTGTTTATCACATTTTTTAATTATGCTTTAGCCTCCGGTTCGGTTTTTTTCTTTTTCCTTAGTTCTGTTTATCACATTTTTTTAATTATGCTTTAGCCTCCGGTTCGGTTTTCTTTTTCCTTAGTTCTGTTTATCACATTTTTAATTATGCTTTAGTCTCCGGTTCGGTTTTCTTTTTCCTTAGTTCTGTTTATCACATTTTTTATTATGCTTTAGTCACCGGTTCAGTTTTTTCTTTTTCCTTAGTTCTGTTTATCACATTTTTTAATTATGCTTTAGCCTCCGGTTCGGTTTTTTTCTTTTTCCTTAGTTCTGTTTATCACATTTTTTTAATTATGCTTTAGCCTCCGGTTCGGTTTTCTTTTTCCTTAGTTCTGTTTATCACATTTTTTAATTATGCTTTAGTCTCCGGTTCGGTTTTCTTTTTCCTTAGTTCTGTTTATCACATTTTTTATTATGCTTTAGTCACCGGTTCAGTTTTTTCTTTTTCCTTAGTTCTGTTTATCACATTTTTTAATTATGCTTTAGCCTCCGGTTCGGTTTTTTCTTTTTCCTTAGTTCTGTTTATCACATTTTTTTAATTATGCTTTAGCCTCCGGTTCGGTTTTCTTTTTCCTTAGTTCTGTTTATCACATTTTTTAATTATGCTTTAGCCTCCGGTTTGGTTTTCTTTTTCCTTAGTTCTGTTTATCACATTTTTTATTATGCTTTAGTCACCGGTTCGGTTTTCTTTTTCCTTAGTTCTGTTTATCACATTTTGAAATTATGCTTTAGTCTCCGGTTCGGTTTTCTTTTTCCTTAGTTCTGTTTATCACATTTTTAATTATGCTTTAGTCACCGGTTCGGTTTTCTTTTTCCTTAGTTCTGTTTATCACATTTTTTAATTACGCTTTAGTCTCCGGTTCGGTTTTCTTTTTCCTTAGTTCTGTTTATCACATTTTTAATTACGCTTTAGTCTCCGGTTCGGTTTTCTTTTTCCTTAGTTCTGTTTATCACATTTTTATTATGCTTTAGTCTCCGGTTCGGTTTTCTTTTTCCTTAGTTCTGTTTATCACATTTTTTAATTATGCTTTAGTCTCCGGTTCGGTTTTCTTTTTCCTTAGTTCTGTTTATCACATTTTTTAATTATGCTTTAGTCTCCGGTTCGGTTTTCTTTTTCCTTAGTTCTGTTTATCACATTTTTTAATTATGCTTTAGTCACCGGTTTGGTTTTCTTTTTCCTTAGTTCTGTTTATCACATTTTTTAATTATGCTTTAGTCACCGGTTCGGTTTTCTTTTTCCGTAGTTCTGTTTATCACATTTTTTAATTATGCTTTAGTCACCGGTTCGGTTTTCTTTTTCCTTAGTTCTGTTTATCACATTTTTTAATTATGCTTTAGTCTCCGGTTCGGTTTTCTTTTTCCTTAGTTCTGTTTATCACATTTTTTAATTATGCTTTAGTCTCCGGTTCGGTTTTCTTTTTCCTTAGTTCTGTTTTTCACATTTTTTATTATGCTTTAGTCACCGGTTCGGTTTTCTTTTTCCTTAGTTCTGTCTAACACATTTTTGTATTATGCTTTAGTCACCAGTTTTGGTTATTATTTATCTTCAAGTGTTTCTTTTGATTATGTTCCATTTGTCACTTATTGCTCATCAGTTAGTTCTTTTTATTTATTGCACTATTCTGTAGTCACCAGTTTTGTTTATCTGCTGTTCTCATTTCTGTTGTACTTTTATATCGGGTTTTGCTTTCTGTTAATTAGTTAGTTCCTGTTTAGTTTTGCTTCAGTACTGATTTTTCTGATCAGCTGTCATATAGTTTTTCTTTTGTACTTATTATAACTTGGTTTGCTTTTAGTCTCCATGATTCTTGCTCTGTTCTGGTACCCCAGTATCATATTCTGTTTTTGCTCTGTCCTCACGTTGTCCTCATTTGTTTGTGTTCAGTCCACTTCCTGCACCTGCCTCGTGTCTTTGTCTCCCACACTTTGATTCTGTCTGCTTTGCATTTTCATTCACTCCCGCTCTTGCACCTGCTCACGCATCTTTGTATCTGACTCCACTTTGTGCACTCCCTTCCCCATTATCTTGCACCAATCTTGGTTCAATAGTCACGCCCCCTTCCAGAACTATCACTGACACCTGCGTCTTGTTCCATTAATTACACCACCAGTTATTTAAGCCCTCACAGTCTCACAGCTCACTGCCAGATTGTTGAATGTATTTCACTTTCCAGCCGTTCCTTGTCTTGTTTAGCCTTTGTATCAGCCTGCCAGTGTTTGACCTAGTTTTGCCCTCGACCTTGTACTTGTTTTTGCCTCTAAATACCACCACACTGTGTTTTTTGACCTCAGCCTGTTTTTTGGACCAAGCCTCAGCCTCACATCTGTCTGTACCTTTGCCTTCGCTGCTGGACTACCTGTGTACCGAATTCCTGCCTGTTTTCCAATTAAACCTAATTCTAACAGCACCTGCAGTGAGAGTTTGCATTTGTGTCCTGCTCTGTTTGTGCCACGCCTTGACAACCAGCAAAACATGTTCAAAATACAAGGAATCCAAAGAACTGACGGTAGGCAGGTTCACCGTTCAGGCTCCACAATTTGATGTAATGGATTGAAAATACACTGAATGGAAATGTGTACTTTGAAAAGTTCAAACAGATAATGTTCGTGGATTATAAACAAAACAAAACAACACAAACATACTAAAAGCACTTACTGATCCATCGCCATGACTGCTGGAATCACGGGTCTCATGAGAGGACAAAACCCAGCAGTGGAACAAATAACAAATAGGAAGAAGACCAAGAACATGGTTAACTTTTTAATATGATGGAGGTTTTTTAAATGTTGACCCGTGTAACCTTTCGTTGACCTCTACCAGGCTACAGCTGCCACCCAGCAGGAGACCAGGAGACCCTTCAGTTCCCTGATCTCCAGCATGCCTGTGCCACTTGCACTCCAACCCCTACATGTCTAACATGCAATTAAACAGGCAGCTGCACCAGGGACATTTTCATGTCCCTACAGTTAGGTGACCAAAAACGCCACATCAAACGTTTTGCTCCCCAGGGTGGTGCTGGTGATCTGGTCCACAGGGTATGTTCAGAACATCAGTAACTAGGCAGTAGATGATGTGGACACAGGAACATTCTTCTGTGTGGTGGATGCAGTGATGTCCAGGAGTGGGACATTTTCCTGCAGAGTGTCACAGACGGATGTTGCTATGGTTCCCAAACCTTTGCTCTCACACCTGACGTTGGGCTCTGCAGAAGACGCAGTACTGTGTGCAGTAATGTCTGGGTGAATGATGACCACTGATTGTCAGAGCGTCAGAGAGTCACCTCGGTCAGTTCTGCACTTCAGTCAGTCATTGAACGTGCTAATAAAGGGTTTCTTGACTCACCGTTCGATGTCCCAGATGCGGAGCGGGGAGAAGTTTTCACAGCATGCAGAGCCTGTTCCAAAGGAGCTGTGGACACAGAGACAGAAAGACGTTCACAACAAATACACCGACCCCGCCTCCAAACTCTGTTCATCCTCAAAAGCGCTCAGTTCATGGCTGCTGCTGCTTCAGATCACACACCGTGTGCTGTTCCTGTCGTGTGAACACATGAAATCACTCAGCTCACTGCGACGGTAAACACCGCGGGATCTTGAATCCACGTGTTTTGAGCACAGCATGTCTTACGGTAAATGTCACCTCGAATTGTCTTGAAGAGCTGGTGCACAGAGACTGAACATACTGTCACACAGATGCATGTCACCCGACTCACTGCTAACCCGCCACACACACGTCACACACACGGCTGCCGTTGCTTAGCAGGTTGTGGCAAGTGTTTTGAACAGGAGCAAAACACTCACCACCAAACTTCACTTGTGATGCGGTCTCCCCGACACGCCACAAACACACAGGGCTGATCCTTGTCAGACTGAAACTATTTATTTGGTATCTTCCACTGTGGGTGCGCTGTCTGTGGATGCACCACGTGATCAAACAGTGAATGCAGATGCCACGCTTGTGACAGGAAGTGAGAGCAAACGTGCACAGACACAGTGAATCGGGTTTCATCTATCCGATACGAGTGATCAAAACCGCTGGTGACACTGTGAAATGAGGCGGATCATGAGGCCTGACGCACAGCGCGCATCCTGGGGTTTTGCGAACAAACCACGCACACACTGTCTGTGTGTCCAGCTGGAAAACACCCAGTGGGCGTGTCCTCGGCCTGCTACACTCAGGCACCTGCGTGCTGGATGACGACCGGAGAAACTGGCCACATGGACAAAATGTCAAAGCTGATGCTCACAGCAGATCATCTGTTTCCATCTCACCCTGTCCTCTGTATGTTCGTCTGTCCCACCATCCACCTGCATGTCCTCCTTCAGCACATCCATAAACCTCCTCTTTGGCCTCCCTCTGCTCCTCCTGCCTGGTGACTCATCCTCACAAACGCATCGCACACCGCTGAATGCAAAATATACACAAAGGTCTGAAGCTGCTTGAAATTTTGACACAGTGAAATAAAGGCAGGACAGACGCGCGGGTTTGTGGGGACTTTACGTTGTTTCTGCATGACATAAAAATGACTTGTGGCAGCAGGTGGGATGCTCCTGCTCAGTGGGCACAGCTAACCAAAAAGTTAGCTTTGATAACCACTAATCCGCTAACCGAAAAGTTAACTTCTATAACGCTAGAAAAGTTAGCAGATGTTACAGCTAACAGTTAACTTTTAGTACTGACTCGGCACACTGTCGGCTACTAATAAACCAGTTTTGAGTTTAAGCACCGCTGAGGCGTCTGAGTAAAACCAAAGGTGATCACAAGCCCAAACGAACAAGGAGCCATAGCTTCTGTCTTTATGCACCCTGCTGCTGCTGTAGGGAAGAGACATTTACTGTCTACATGCTACCACACAGGCAGCGGGTGGGAGACATGAAAAGCAAAGCTCTTTTCACTCATGGTTTCACTTATAAACAACTAATTCAATTTAGTCAATTTATCGACATTAATTAAATCATTTTTACAAAGTCAAAATACCGAACATATCTTTTAAAGTAATGTGCTAATTCTGAAGGTTTGGGTGTTAACAGACACACACGCCAAAAGACATTATGTGAAAATGAGTCATCTCAATCCCCCCCCCCCCCCCCCGTCAAAGTGCACAGAACACTGCCGTCTACTGGATGGAAGGAATTTGTTATAGTTCACAAACAGAATTTTCAGTTTTGCAAAGGCCTTTTTTTTAACAAATGAAAAAGACAAAATTACAAATACATATTTATTTGTAAAAATCAACACACACGTTACAGTAACTTGTGTATTGTGTTTACAAATAAATAAACCAACCAAACAGTGATTGAGATGAGACTCATTTCATTTCCCACAGTGCCTTTTGGCGTGTGTGTTTGTTAATGCTCAAACCTTCAGAATTCAGAATGGCTGTGAAATAGGGGTATGTGTTTTAGGGATATGTGCAATATGCATGAATCATTTGTGTGAGACTGCTGTGTAACAGGGGTATGTGCAATTTGGATACGTATATTAGGGATATGTGCAATATGTATGAGCCATCTGTGCAAAAGGGGCATGTGCAGTACTGGTGTGTGTATCAAGTTATGTGCAATACGCACGAGTTATGCAATTATGTCATGGCAGTTTTATTTGTGCAGCTCTTGGAGTCCAAGACAAGTTTCCCGGAAGGGACAATAAAGTGTATTGTATCGTAGAATTAGCACATTACTTTAAAAGATATTTTACTTTGTAAAAACGACAGAAATAAACTGTCCAGAGTTAGTTTGGCTTATAAATGAAACCATGAGTGAAAAGTGCTTGGCGTTTGATATTTCCTGCCCCCTGTCTGTGTTGTATGTGGAAAGTAAATGACACTTTTTTGTTGTAGTAGCAGCAGCAACCTGCCCGCCCCTTTCTGCTGGAGGAGGGCTGAGCCATTAAGCTTTACGCACTATGCCAGAAAAAAAAACGTTAGTGGATTGAAAGTTAGCAGAACCAAATTTAGCAGAAGCTAAATATGCTGCTGACGGTTTTCAAAGTTAGCTGAAAAGCTAATCCGCTAACAAAAAAGTTAGCTTCACTAATTGGTGGTTAGCAGATTAGCGGAACTGTGCCCACCACTGCTCCTGCTGCAGAACCACTTCTAATAATTCTACAGAACGTGCAAAGGCAGAGGGTTCGGCCCACTTTCTTTTTATTCTCCTCTGTGTGAAGCAGATGTCCCACTGTGAGCATCATATCCACCACTGCACTCTGGTCACATGGTGGAGCCCGTTACCAGGAATAAAGAAAATGAAAATGAACTGATTCATCCAATTAATGTCAGAAATATGGCAGCACGTGCACACGAGCTGCAGAACATTGTGTGAGATTTGTGCTGAGTACTGACGAGGTCTGTACATGCAATGTGTCTGCAACGTGCAGCTTCATCAGCTCATTCTTCATTCCGACACAGACAACGTATGAGGCAGACATTCCTACAAAACAGCTGGGGAAAAAAATGTCATCCTTTAACGTTTTATTCTGTGTAACAAACGTCTTAAATGATAAACGTGAGCCCCAGAAACCACAGCCCACATCCCAGCCCTGGGAATGTGAAGGTATCCTGCCCAAACTTCCTGGGTGGTTTAGCTTTGTCCATGTGTCCCACCCCCACCCGACTGCCAGCACATCAGAAAGAAGCCTGTTCATTTGTTGCGCTTGACCCCGGCCTTTGTGCTTGACGTGTAACTAGTTTGTGTAAAGTGCTTTTATCTGCTCCCAACATGTGTGAAGTGAAAGGTTTATGATGCTTTTACAACGGTCAGGGACGAGGACAATGGACAAAGGGCACAAGTGCTGACCCCCGCTAACACATACACACACACACACACACACACACACTGATCCTGTGGTCTTCTGGGTTTGTGTTTGGGTCACCAGGGTCTGGACCAGCTGGAAGAGACCGGACCAAACTGTCCCACATACACATGACCTGGTGTCCTGGAGACGCTTCTGGAAGAACGACACACGACTGAAATATCTTCTCATGTTTGAATCTCGTCTTAAAGACAGCTTTGGCTCTTTCTGCCTGTTTGAACACTGACATCACTGAAGTCATTTGATGCTATAAGTCTTTAAAATGACTGGCACGTGTCAAACTCCTCAATCATCATCAACACTTTGACTCTGATGATGATGGTAAAGATCAATCACGCTGAGGTGCATGTGATGTTTCCTTCTGTACTAAAAAGGGTGTAAGCCTTCTGAAACCAGCTCCTCTCAGATTTTGAGGAGGAATTCTGTGAAACCTGGTCCAGGTGCTTGTTATAGGTCGGTAATATGTGTATCATCATATCGCTGGAGTTGGGCCCACTTCACCACAGTTATGGCTCTTGATGAACAAATCTAGAATGTGTTTCAGTTTCATGAGCGAGTTCCTGCTTTCACAAATCAACGCCTCACATATTTTGAGCATGTTGCTTCGCAGGCTCCTCTTCTTCTGTGGTGAAGTTAGGTCTCTTTCTTCTAAGTCCCTGTTGGTAAATGATATAATAATTGATCAACGTATTGATTTATTCTGCCTAACAGAAACTTGGTTACAGCAGGATGAATATGTTAGTTTAAATGAGTCAACACCCCCGAGTCACACTAACTGTCAGAATGCTCGTAGCACGGGCCGGGGCGGAGGATTAGCAGCAATCTTCCATTCCAGCTTATTAATTAATCAAAAACCTAGACAGAGCTTTAATTCATTTGAAAGCTTGTATCTTAGTCTTGTCCATCCAAATTGGAAGTCCCAAAAACCAGTTTTATTTGTTATTATCTATCGTCCACCTGGTCGTTACTGTGAGTTTCTCTGTGAATTTTCAGACCTTTTGTCTGACTTAGTGCTTAGCTCAGATAAGATAATTATAGTGGGCGATTTTAACATCCACACAGATGCTGAGAATGACAGCCTCAACACTGCATTTAATCTATTATTAGACTCTATCGGCTTTGCTCAAAAAGTAAATGAGTCCACCCACCACTTTAATCATATTTTAGATCTTGTTCTGACTTATGGTATGGAAATAGAAGACTTAACAGTATTCCCTGAAAACTCCCTTTTGTCTGATCATTTTTTAATAACATTTACATTTACCCTGATGGACTACCCTGCAGTGGGGAATAAGTTTCATTACACTAGAAGTCTTTCAGAAAGCACTGTAACTAGGTTTAAGGATATGATTCCTTCTTTATGTTCTCTAATGTCATATACCAACACAGAGCAGAGTAGCTACCTAAACTCTGTAAGGGAGTTAGAGTATCTTGTCAATAGTTTTACATCCTCATTGAAGACAACTTTGGATGCTGTAGCTCCTCTGAAAAAGAGAGCTTTAAATCAGAAGTGTCTGACTCCGTGGTATAACTCACAAACTCGTAGCTTAAAGCAGATAACCCGTAAGTTGGAGAGGAAATGGCGTCTCACTAATTTAGAAGATCTTCACTTAGCCTGGAAAAAGAGTTTGTTGCTCTATAAGAAAGCCCTTCGTGAAGCTAGGACATCTTTCTACTCATCACTAATTGAAGAAAATAAGAACAACCCCAGGTTTCTTTTCAGCACTGTAGCCAGGCTGACAAAGAGTCAGAGCTCTATTGAGCTGAGTATTCCATTAACTTTAACTAGTAATGACTTCATGACTTTCTTTGCTAACAAAATTTTGACTATTAGAGAAAAAATTACTCATAACCATCCCAAAGATGTATCGTTATCTTTGGCTGCTTTCAGTGATGCCGGTATTTGGTTAGACTCTTTCTCTCCGATTGTTCTGTCTGAGTTATTTTCATTAGTTACTTCATCCAAACCATCAACATGCTTATTAGACCCCATTCCTGCCAGGCTGCTCAAGGAAGTCCTACCATTATTTAATGCTTCAATCTTAAATATGATCAATCTATCTTTGTTAGTTGGTTATGTACCACAGGCCTATAAGGTGGCAGTAATTAAACCATTACTTAAAAAGCCATCACTTGACCCAGCTATCTTAGCTAATTATAGGCCAATCTCCAACCTTCCTTTTCTCTCAAAGATTCTTGAGAGGGTAGTTGTAAAACAGCTAACTGATCACCTGCAGAGGAATGGTCTATTTGAAGAGTTTCAGTCAGGTTTTAGAATTCATGATAGTACAGAAACAGCATTAGTGAAGGTTACAAATGATCTTCTTATGGCTTCGGACAGTGGACTTATCTCTGTGCTTGTTCTGTTGGACCTCAGTGCTGCTTTTGATACTGTTGACCATAAAATTTTATTACAGAGATTAGAGCATGTCATAGGTATTAAAGGCATTGCGCTGCGGTGGTTTGAATCATATTTGTCTAATAGATTACAGTTTGTTCATGTAAATGGGGAATCTTCTTCACAGACTAAAGTTAATTATGGAGTTCCACAAGGTTCTGTGCTAGGACCAATTTTATTCACTTTATACATGCTTCCCTTGGGCAGTATTATTAGACGGTATTGCTTAAATTTTCATTGTTACGCAGATGATACCCAGCTTTATCTATCCATGAAGCCAGAGGATACGCACCAATTAGCTAAACTGCAGGATTGTCTTACAGACATAAAGACATGGATGACCTCTAATTTCCTGCTTTTAAACTCAGATAAAACTGAAGTTATTGTACTTGGCCCCACAAATCTTAGAAGCATGGTGTCTAACCAGATCGTTACTCTGGATGGCATTTCCCTGATCTCTAGTAATACTGTGAGAAATCTTGGAGTTATTTTTGATCAGGATATGTCATTCAAAGTGCATATTAAACAAATATGTAGGACTGCCTTTTTGCATTTACGCAATATCTCTAAAATCAGAAAGGTCTTGTCTCAGAGTGATGCTGAAAAACTAATTCATGCATTTGTTTCCTCTAGGCTGGACTATTGTAATTCATTATTATCAGGTTGTCCTAAAAGTTCCCTAAAAAGCCTTCAGTTGGTTCAGAATGCTGCAGCTAGAGTACTGACGGGGACTAGCAGGAGAGAGCATATCTCACCCGTGTTGGCCTCCCTTCATTGGCTTCCTGTTAATGCTAGAATAGAATTTAAAATTCTTCTTCTTACTTATAAGGTTTTGAATAATCAGGTCCCATCTTATCTTAGGGACCTCATAGTACCATATTACCCCATTAGAGCGCTTCGCTCTCAGACTGCGGGCTTACTTGTAGTTCCTAGGGTTTGTAAGAGTAGAATGGGAGGCAGAGCCTTCAGCTTTCAGGCTCCTCTCCTGTGGAACCAGCTCCCAATTCAGATCAGGGAGACAGATACCCTCTCTACTTTTAAGATTAGGCTTAAAACTTTCCTTTTCGCTAAGGCTTATAGTTAGGGCTGGATCGGGTGACCCTGGACCATCCCTTGGTTATGTTGCTTTAGACGTAGACTGTGTTTCATAATTATTGTATGGCCTTGCCTTGCAATGTGGAGCGCCTTGGGGCAACTGTTTGTTGTGATTTGGCGCTATACAAGAAAAAAGTTGATTGATTGATTGATTGATTTGGGGGGCTGAGTGCTGGTTCACATAATATGTGGCTTTGGTGTGGGCACTAAAAATTATGACCCACTTATTCCCTCAGTGATTAAATGGAGCAAAAATCATCAAGCCAACGACAGCTGCCAAAGATGATCATGTGACTTGGTGCAAATCCCGCAGCATGGACTCGTTAGATGATCCAATATGACAATTAACCCCACAACAAGCCATATTATGACAGATATTTGTAATAAAATGCTCATAGAGACAGACAGGGGTTTGTTTTTTTCCACAACAGCAAGCAGCTGTGTGCGCGCTGACTTCAGCTCAGCGGCACCACACGAGCTGTCACTCAACGTGACCACGCCCCTACATAAACATAACTTTATGGCTTAAAACATCAAAAAGGAAGGAATTATTTAAAAATACATCACTGTGCAGTTTTCATGGATGGAGAAACTAACCATAGACACCAAAATGTTTTTTATTTTGGCAAAACAAAGTTTTGCAAGATACAGTGAGGAAAATAAGTATTTGAACAGCCTGTGATTTTGCAAGTTCTCCCACTTAGAAATCGTGGAGGGGTCTGAAATGTTCATCTTAGGTGCATGTCCACTGTGAGAGACATAATCTAAAATAAATCCGGAAATCACAATGTATGATTTTTTAATGAAAACTGAAAATTTCAGACCCCTCCATGATTTCTAAGAGGGAGAACTTGCAAAATCACAGGGTGTACAAATACTTATGAGGTCTGTTAGAAAAGTAACGGACCTTTTTATTTTTTGTAAAAACCATATGGATTTGAATCACGTGATTGCATCAGCCAAGCTTGAACCTTCGTGCACATGCGTGAGTTTTTTCACACCTGTCGGTTGCGTGATTCGCCTGTGAGCACGCCTTGTGGGAGGAGTGGTCCAGCCTCCTCGGCGGATTTTCATTGTCAGGAAACTGGCTGATCGACTGCCGCTTTACTGCATCAAACTTTTTTCAGAAACTGTGAGAGACAGCCAGGTGGAAACCATTTGGAAAATTCAGATGGCTTTCAGTGAAGATCTTATGGGGATCACATAGATTAAGGAGCATTACAACCGGATTAAAGACGGCCCACAGCGGCGGATGGTGCGCTGCACACCAAGCGGCGATCGACAGGCTGAAACGACCAGATCATTTCCAAAGTGAACGCTGTGTTGATCCGGGACGTCGTCTGACTACCAGAGAAATGGCAAGACAGCTGGACATAGCACTTTTTCAGCACATTCCACTGTTACAGGAGATTTTGTCATGGAAAGAGGAGCAGAGGAATTTGCCACGGAGCCGCTCATGGCACGGGACGAAAGCACCTCTGTGTTGGTCTCACAGGACAAGCCCTGACATGCCCAGCTCTTGCACCATTCGGAAGATTCAGACAGCTTTCGGTGGCTTTTCAGTCGTGTGACTATCTGAGAAATTGTGGACAAGCTGGACATGCCACAACATGTCCTGTGAGGCTTCATCACGGCGTTGCTTTTTGTTCTGCGCCCTGCGCCTCCGTTCCGACGCGCAAATTCCTTCGCACGTCTTTTCATGCCGAAAAAGTGCTGATGTCAAACTCTTCTGCCATTTCTCTGGTAGTCAGACGACGTCCCGGATCAACAAAACATTTACTTTGGAAATGATCTGGTCGTTTGAGCCTGTCGATCGCCGCTCGGAGCGCGGCGCACCATCTGCCGCTGTGGGCCGTCTTTAATCCGGGTGTAATGCTCCTTAATCTGTGTGATCCCCATAAGATCTTCACCGAAAGCCATCTGAATTTTCCAAATGGTTTCCACCTGGCTGTCTCTCACAGTTTCTGAAAAACGTTTTATGCAGTAAAGCGGCAGTCGATCAGCCAATTTCCTGACAATGAAAATCCGACGAGGGGGCTGGACCACTCCTCCCACAAGGCGTGCTCACAGGCGAATGACGCAACCGACAGGCGTGAAAAAACTCACGCATGCGCACGAAGGTTCAAGCTTGGCTGATCCATGCGCACAATTCAAATCCATATAGTTTTTGCAAAAAATAAAAAGGTCCAATACTTTTCTAACAGACCTCGTATTTTCCTCACTGTATGTTTGTTTGTGATATTGCATTTTTCACCTTTAATTCGCTGTGCAGCACACAGTTTACATTGCAGACGTTTGCAACTTCACATATAGCAGCCCTAGCAAGGTACCTTTCAGCACACAAAAGGATCAGGCTCAAGGTTAAAGGTCAAGGTCACACAACACTAAACTCAACAAAAACACTTTCCTCGTCGCAATTTTTGAAATTTTACCTCCAAAGTCGGCATGAATATAGTGATAGGCTTTGCCCATAACCCATTACCTGGGATAAATGACTGACCTTGACCTTAGGGGTTTCGCTTGAGGTCAAAGGTCACCTAAATTAGGTCAAACTTCAGATGACAGGCTAAACATGTCGTGTAATACACCAAATTGAAGGGCTTGATGAGAGACTCCAGAATATAGCAAAGATTTTAAGTTATTATTTAATTTGTTGATGTCATAAAAAACCTTTCAAAATTTTGATTTTTTAAAGGGTGTGACAAAGTGTGTAAATCATCATTGCAGTCTCTTGTAAAACCACATGTAGCAGTCCTATGGAGATACCTTTCACCACACAAAAGGGTCAATGTCAAGGTCAAAGTTCAAGGTCACAAGAAGGTCAAACACTAAAATCACCAAAAAAAAAAAAAAAAAAAAAAATCCTGGCTGGTTGCAATTTGTGCTTTTTTTGCCTCCAAATTTGGCAGTATTTTCCCTTGCCCGGCAGTCCCTCTTCATGGTGGTCGTCCCTTGTGGTCATCTCTCTTGTTCATCTTTTGACAAGACACCGGTCACTCTCAGGGTGACAGTTTTCATGTTTGTTTGTTAGTTTATTTCTGTGCTAAAGTTAGACATTTTAAGATGGGCTTCCATGGGAACCTGGGGATGGTGAGATGAATGTTTCAAAGACACTAAATATGTAGGACTTCACGGCATCAATCACTAAGAAATACAAACAGTATGGTCCTGTGTGATAAATTTGTCTGCAGTCTGCAGCTCTCAGAAACAGACGAGGGACGGAAACTGAAGGAGTGACAGGCTTCTGTGGCTGTTACATCACCAGCTGCACAACTTCATGACAGAGCATTATAAAGACGGGATTTTCTTCAGTTAGTTTACCACACAAAGACCGGGAGGCTCGCACCTCGATTTGATCCTGATTATCGTTCAAAGTCTGATGGTCCCAGTTAAACTCCACTGTGGTGGTTCACTGAGGCCAATGACAAAAACTGTTTTCACTATAAACCATCATCAAATTCCTCAGAATGTCTGCGTGGGGTCGCGTTCTGCACACAATACTTCAGAATCCAGGCTTTTTTCACTTCAAGTGCTGCCTGACTGCAGATGCACATGCTGACTGCGGACACAAGTGCTGACTGTGGACACACACGCTGACTGTGGACACAAGTGCTGACTGTGGACACAAGTGCTGCCTGACTGCGGACGCACACGCTGACTGCGGACACAAGCGCTGACTGCGGACGCACACGCTGACTGCAGATGCACACACTGACTGCAGACGCACATGCTGAATGCAGATACACACGCTGACTGCGGACACAAGTGCTGACTGTGGACACACACGCTGACTGTGGACACAAGTGCTGCCTGACTGCGGACACACACGCTGACTGCGGCCGCACATGCTGACTGCGGACGCACACGCTGACTGCGGACACAAGCGCTGACTGCGGACGCACACGCTGACTGCAGATGCACACGCTGACTGCGGACTCACACGCTTACTTCGGACTCACACGCTGACTAGGGACACAAGCGCTGACTGCGGACTCACGCTGACTGCAGACTGACACGCTGACTGCAGACTGACACGCTGACTGCAGACTGACACGCTGACTGCGGACGCACACGCTGACTGCGGACGCACACGCTGACTGCGGACGCACACGCTGACTGCGGACGCACACGCTGACTGCGGACACAAGTGCTGACTGTGGACACAAGTGCTGCCTGACTGCAGACGCACACGCTGACTGCGGACGCACACGCTGACTGCAGATGCACACGCTGACTGCAGATGCACACGCTGACTGCACATGCACACGCTGACTGCACATGCACACGCTGACTGCAGACGCACACGCTGACTGCGGACACAAGTGCTGCCTGACTGCAGACGCACACGCTGAAAATGGACACAAGTGCTGCCTGACTGCAGATGCACATGCTGACTGCAGATGCACACGCTGACTGTGGACGCACATGCTGACTGCGGATGCAAACGCTAACTGCGGACGCACACGCTGACTGCGGACGCACACGCTGACTGCGGACGCACACGCTGACTGCGGACGCACACGCTGACTGTGGACGCACACGCTGACTGTGGACGCACACGCTGACTGCGGACACAAGTGCTGCCTGACTGCAGACGCACACGCTGACTGCAGACACAAGTGCTGCCTGACTGCAGACGCACACGATGACACAAGCGCTGACTGCAGACAGAAGCGCTGACTGCAGACGCACACGCTGACTGCGGACGCACACGCTGACTGCGGACGCACACGCTGACTGCGGACTCACACGCTGACTGCGGACGCACACGCTGACTGCGGACTCACACGCTGACTTCGGACTCACACGCTGACTGCGGACTCACACGCTGACTGCGGACTCACACGCTGACTGCGGACGCACACGCTGACTGCGGACACAAGTGCTGACTGCGGACACAAGTGCTGCCTGACTGCAGACGCACACGCTGACTGCGGACGCACACGCTGACTGCAGACGCACACGCTGATTGTTGACACAAGTGCTGCCTGACTGCACATGCACACGCTGACTGCACATGCACACGCTGATTGTTGACACAAGTGCTGCCTGACTGCAGACGCACACGCTGACTGTGGACACAAGTGCTGCTTGACTGCAGACGCACATGATGACACAAGCGCTGACTGCGGACACAAGCGCTGACTGCAGACGCACACGCTGACTGCAGACGCACACGCTGACTGCGGACTCACGCTGACTGAGGACTCACGCTGACTGAGGACTCACGCTGACTGCAGACGCACACGCTGACTGCGGACACAAGTGCTGCCTGACTGCAGACGCACACGCTGACTGCGGACACAAGTGCTGCCTAACTGCAGACGCACACGCTGACTGCGGACGCACACGCTGACTGCGGACACAAGCGCTGACTGCAGACACAAGCGCTGACTGCAGACACAAGCGCTGACTGCGGACTCACACGCTGACTGCGGACTCACACGCTGACTTCGGACTCACACGCTGACTGCGGACTCACACGCTGACTGCGGACTCACACGCTGACTGCGGACTCACACGCTGACTGCGGACTCACACGCTGACTGCGGACACGCGCTGACTGCAGACACAAGCGCTGACTGCGGACTCACACGCTGACTGCGGACTCACACGCTGACTGCGGACTCACACGCTGACTTCGGACCCACACGCTGACTTCGGACCCACACGCTGACTTCGGACCCACACGCTGACTTCGGACCCACACGCTGACTGCGGACCCACACGCTGACTGCGGACGCACACGCTGACTGCGGACACAAGTGCTGACTGCAGATGCACACGCTGGCGGCGGACTCACACGCTGACTGTGGACACAAGTGCTGCCTGACTGCGGACGCACACGCTGACTGCGGACGCACATGCTGCCTGACTGCGGACGCACACGCTGACTGCGGACGCACACGCTGACTGCGGACGCACACGCTGACTGCGGACACAAGCGCTGAGTGCGAACGCACACGCTGACTGCAGACGCACAAGCTGACTGCAGATGCACACGCTGACTGCAGACGCACATGCTGAATGCAGATACACACGCTGACTGTGGACACAAGTGCTGACTGTGGACACACACGCTGACTGTGGACACAAGTGCTGCCTGACTGCGGACACAAGTGCTGCCTGACTGCAGACGCACACACTGACTGCGGACACAAGTGCTGCCTGACTGCAGACGCACACGCTGACTGCACATGCACACGCTGATTGTTGACACAAGTGCTGCCTGACTGCAGACGCACACGCTGACTGTGGACACAAGTGCTGCCTGACTGCAGACGCACACGATGACACAAGCGCTGACTGCGGACACAAGCGCTGACTGCAGACGCACACGCTGACTGCGGATGCACACGCTGACTGCGGACTCACGCTGACTGAGGACTCACGCTGACTGAGGACTCACGCTGACTGAGGACTCACACGCTGACTGCGGACACAAGTGCTGCCTGACTGCAGACGCACACGCTGACTGCGGACACAAGTGCTGCCTGACTGCAGACGCACACGCTGACTGCGGACGCACACGCTGACTGCAGACACAAGCGCTGACTGCAGACACAAGCGCTGACTGCGGACTCACACGCTGACTGCGGACTCACACGCTGACTTCGGACTCACACGCTGACTGCGGACTCACACGCTGACTGCGGACTCACACGCTGACTTCGGACTCACACGCTGACTGCGGACTCACACGCTGACTGCGGACACGCGCTGACTGCAGACACAAGCGCTGACTGCGGACTCACACGCTGACTGCGGACTCACACGCTGACTGCGGACTCACACGCTGACTTCGGACCCACACGCTGACTTCGGACCCACACGCTGACTTCGGACCCACACGCTGACTTCGGACCCACACGCTGACTTCGGACCCACACGCTGACTGCGGACGCACACGCTGACTGCGGATGCACACGCTGACTGCGGACACAAGTGCTGACTGCAGATGCACACGCTGGCGGCGGACTCACGCTGACTGTGGACACAAGTGCTGCCTGACTGCGGACGCACACGCTGACTGCGGACGCACATGCTGCCTGACTGCGGACGCACACGCTGACTTCGGACCCACACGCTGACTGCGGACGCACACGCTGACTGCGGATGCACACGCTGACTGCGGACACAAGTGCTGACTGCAGATGCACACGCTGGCGGCGGACTCACACGCTGACTGTGGACACACGTGCTGCCTGACTGCGGACACAAGTGCTGCCTGACTGCAGACGCACACACTGACTGCGGACACAAGTACTGCCTGACTGCAGACACAAGCGCTGACTGCAGACACAAGCGCTGACTGCGGACTCACACGCCGACTGCGGACTCACACGCCGACTTCGGACTCACACGCTGACTTCGGACTCACACGCTGACTTCGGACTCACACGCTGACTGCAGACACAAGCGCTGACTGCAGACACAAGCGCTGACTGCAGACACAAGCGCTGACTGCAGACACAAGCGCTGACTGCAGACACAAGCGCTGACTGCGGACTCACACGCTGACTGCGGACTCACACGCTGACTGCGGACTCACACGCTGACTTAGGACTCACACGCTGACTTCGGACTCACACGCTGACTTCGGACTCACACGCTGACTTCGGACTCACACGCTGACTTCGGACTCACACGCTGACTTCGGACTAACACGCTGACTTCGGACTCACACGCTGACTGAGGACGCACATGCTGAATGCGGATACACACGCTGACTGTGGACACAAGTGCTGACTGTGGACACACACGCTGACTGTGGACACAAGTGCTGCCTGACTGCGGACACACACGCTGACTGTGGACGCACATGCTGACTGCGGACACAAGCGCTGACTGCGGCGGACACAAGTGCTGCCTGACGGCAGACGCACACGCTGACTGCGGACACACACGCTGACTGCGGACGCACACGCTGACTGCGGACTCACGCTGACTGAGGACTCACGCTGACTGAAGACTCACGCTGACTGAGGACTTGCGCTGACTGAGGACTCGCGCTGACTTCGGACTCACACGCTGACTGCGGCGGTCACAAGTTGC